>NW_019397879.1:13160-31904 GCF_000591075.1 Eurytemora carolleeae | reverse complement strand
AAATACTGAAAATATGAGAAAATAATAAAGCTATGATTGTTAACAGGAAAGCCTAGTATAACAAAAATACTGAAAATATGAGAAAAATAATAAAGCTATAATTTTTAACAGGAAAGCCTAGTAAAACAAATACTGAAAATATGAGAAAATAATAAAGCTATGATTGTTAACAGGAAAGCCTAGTATAACAAAAATACTGAAAATATGAGAAAAATAATAAAGCTATAATTGTTAACAGGAAAGCCTAGTATAACAAAATACTGAAAATATGAGAAAATAATAAAGCTATAATTGTTAACAGGAAAGCCTAGTATAAACAAATTACCAAAAGCTGATCCATGCAAATTTTTAGCAACAGTTTCCAGAAGATTTGTAAAAGTTAAGTATTCCAAGCAACTCTCAAGTCCACCTAAACAAAATTCATCATCTGGCCAATATTTTAAAAAACAATATTACAATCTAAACTCTGTTTGGGTGTCTGTTTGTTTGTTCGATCATAACTCAGGAACCCCTGGACCAATTTGCCTTCACTTTTGAAGAGCTCGGGAGAACCACGGGAATGTTTTTAATTTAGTTTTGAGCTTCTAAGTTGATTAGGTCGACTTTTAAATATAAAAATTTTGTTTCCCGGTTAATCGTTCAAGTGCGGGTAAACGGCAGGAGCAACTATGGGTAACTTGGGCAACGCTGGGTTCCCAGGCTAGCATATTATATAATAATAAATGATAAAGTTGTTACTAACCTAGCGTAAAGGATCGTTCACAATCAGTTGTTGCATCACGACGAAAATTAGGAAAATCTGCAGCAAATCCATCTAAAATAATCTTAAGATTAAACTAACAAAACTAATTAACGGTAATTAATGGTAATTAACGGTATTTAACGGTAATTAACGATAAAAAAGTTCACCTCTTCTACCTCCTGTACGATCCTCCATGTTGATATCATTTGCCGCTGGAAAATGATAAATTAGTATCTTACTAAATGAAAAATTAAACCAGAGGCCGAATTTAAAGAGTAGAAACCTGTTCCAGTTGAGCACCGGCTCAAATCTCGCAACAATGAAAACAATTCTAAGTGGAACCAACCATGTCCGAGCCGAGCGGCTCAAATTCTTTAAATTCGGCCTCAGAAATTTAATCAATAATATATTTACCCATAAAGGATCCTCCAATACCACCAACCACGTTAATATGACGAGCTTCAACATCCCTTAGATAAACAAATTAATATAAAAATTGACATACAAATTTAAACGTTGTAATCTGTTTCTGGACGTCTTGATCTTAACTCATGAACACTGTGACCGTATTGCGGGGAACTTTGTAGAACCATGCAGGAATGTTGACATTAAGTTGAATGGGTTTATCAGGGCAATTTTACACAGCTTAGTTTACTAAGCATTCGGTGTGTATTATAGTAATCTGCAGTAGGCTAAATTAAAAAATTGTAGGTTTTCGTAGGGTTTACTAAGTAATAGAACTAAATACAAACTTACTTCACATTAGTTACTTTCTTGTCGGACTTATAAGCTTCTGGACAGTACAAACACTTCTCTAAAACATCAAGTATAAATGTTTGTTATCTAAAGCGTCTTAAACTTTATTTGATTGGAAGGGAATCTCCATAGATTGCAACGCCTGATTCACAAATAATACCATTTAAAGATTTGTCCAGTAAAAGAATAATTTAAATATCAATGTTAATAATTTTGAAAATTATTGTTTTCAACTGAGCCCGTTCTCTCCCTAATAATGCATGAACAGTGGACGTACTTTGTAGGATTATAAATAGATAATCCATTCGACCACAATTAAGAAGTCATGTGGTCGACCACTGTAATATTGAAAGGAATAACCTATATGGTATTTCTACTAAAGTGCGCATTTCTGCTGAAGGAAAACGTTTAGAAATCATACTTTTAATCCTAGAAAGAGACAATATTCTCCATATTATTGATCAGATTAAGGTTTCTAGGGCAATATATGTGAATCGGGCATTGCCATCTTTGCATGGAGTGTCCATAAAATAACGCTTTCAGTCCCTTTAAAACACAATATTTCAAGTTTATTTGGCTTAACTTCATTTTACCTGGCGTATAGTGTACAGGTTCTTCCTTGTGAGGCTTCTTGGTTGGTTTAGGAGAGTATTCTTCTACTGGATATCTGGCAGGACCTGGATATCCACCAGACGCAGGAGGATATCCAAAGGGAGCATAAGGATATCCATATGGGTTATAGGGAAATGGAGGGTATGCTTTGAAGGCTGGATCTTTGAAATGTTCCGGATATGGATACGAGTCAATTATCCTTGGTGCTGGTTCTGGTTTAGTTAATTTCTCTTTCCCAGCAGTCTGTTTAGAACCCCAAGCCTTAAACTAAAATTATATTATTATATTATCCACTAGCTGAACTAACCAACATTGCCCGTGGAATTTAAAATTTTTAAATATTATAGAATTTTGACAAAAAAAATCGAATTTTGACAAAAAATCTAATTTAAGAAATATCAAATTTTGAGAAAAAATTTAGAGTTGTTAACCCTATGCTACCTCCAGGGTACCCATGGGTCGTAACATATTAAAAAAAGCCCCTCCAACCCCTCCTCCCCATTTGTGACGCTGACAATAAAAAGGATGCAAGTATGCTGGAGTAGTGACACTACGGATTCGAAATTTAAGACGACCTCAAACTTGACGTACATGCTTTTAAATAGAGAAGCTTGAGCATTATGATAACAGAAATAAAAGCAAAAACAAACATTGAAACATAAATATTGTCTCATTCATTTAAAACTTTAACGTAACTGAAAAGCCTCTTTAAACTGTAAGAAGAAAATGTATATATACATATGAAAAATATTCATAACCTTGCATTAATAATGTTGAAAAAAATTTTAGTAATCTAAAAATAATTTGGTAAGTTTGAGATAACGAACAAAATGTTAACGTTTGTTATGCAACCACGGCCTAAACTAAGCTATCGGTGCGTCGTACTGCCGTGATCTGTGAAGTATACTGCTGAAAGAAAAAGTGGATTTTAGCAGCGAGTCCAACAGGAGTCCAATATAATTATATTTCTGACCCCAAATAGATCGAGGTTGAAAGAACAATTAGAGGCATGAAAATATACTTTCTGCGTTATTATTAATGTTTGAAAAGTTTTTTTTTGTGTACGTGTACTACATTTCAATACTGTGTACTGAATTTGGGGTGATAGAAATAATATCAGTAATCAATATAAGAGATGAATGAAGTCAAAAACAACACTCCCTTACAGTTTACATTCAGCAGTATGGAATTTGTTTAACAACTTGACATCATTCTTCTAATTTTTTATAACAACTGATATTTTACCTGAAGGGATACTCCCACTAGACAGAGAAGGATGACGACCTTCATTATAAATCCTAAGTAAAGAACTCAGCAATATTCCGGGAACCGAAAAAAAGTGACTTCATAGAAAGCTTTGTTTACAAATAAGGTGTACTGCAATTTTTCAGGAAGAATGTAAACAGTGAAAGCTCTAGTATATAAAAGTAATTTCCAAAAATAAAGCGTACTGCCGTTTCTGAGAGAAATGTAAACACACGCATTCCAATGCAGTACACATTATTTTAAAAAAATCCTTCTTTCTCTTGTACTCCCCGAAACTGCAGTACTCTAATTTAAACTACAGTACACTTTTAGATAAAAATTCCTTGGTGGTTACATTAGCAAGCATATTATAGTGTACTGCAGCTTTAAGACAAACAAGGTTCAACCAAACAAAATAAGTCCTCCACTAAAGGAATTGGGTCTTTTCCACAAACTTTGATTTTCTATATTTCTTTGCAACCCAATACAATTTTGTTAAATGTTAAAATGTCAATGGTTTACACCAGCAGGTTGCAAAGATATAGGGATAACTACAAATAAAGGAAGCAATAAACAAAAATCAGTGCCTAGGATCCGGTATCCGTTGGATCCGCAAGATTTTGGCTTCCTGGATCCTCAAAATATGCGGATCCGGATTAAAGAGGAAAAATATCAACCAAAAACAGAAAAAAAAGACCCCAAATCTGAACTGTTTCAAAAAGTGAAAGTATAAAAATTTTCTGATCTGTGAAAAGTTCTTAAAGTTATAGCATAGAAATAGAACCAAAAATAATTTTACAAATCTGCTTTGTTTAAACAAAATTGTAAATCTTAAAAAAAATGTTTAAAATTCTTAACACAGGTCAAATACTGAGTTTATACTACCTAGATGAGTCTGAGATACTTCAACTCAAGTAGTTGAAAGAATATTAACCAGCAATTGATAAAATTCCAATAAAGAAAACAGAACGGTGCAGTACATGTAAACATAAAAAAATGGAGTACGTTTTTAAACTATGAATTTACAAGCGTACTGCAGTGCAGTACAGTTACCATTCAAAGTCAACGTAAAAATAACATTATGCATTTACGATTTGTTTGTCAATTTCCTTTCTTGAAAAAAAAATTTACATAATTTAGATATAACAAAATAAGTTTATAGAAGGTTTTATTTAATAACGTTAAGCTGACTTAGTTCAACCGAAAGTTTGGCAGACCCAGTTTAGAGGACATTGTAGAAGACCCAGTTTAGAGGATAGTGTAGCAGACCCAGTTTGGAGAATAGTGTAGCAGACCCAGTTTAAAGAATAGTGTATCAGGTTTTATTTAATAATGTTAAGCTGACTTAGTTTATCGGAAAGTTTGGCAAACCCAGTTTAGAGGATAGTGTAGCAGACCCAGTTTAAAGGATTGTGTAGCAGACCCAGTTTAGAGAAGAGTGTAGTAGACCTAGTTTAGAGGATAATGTAGCAGACCCAGTTTAGAGGATAGTGTAGCAGACCCAGTTTAGAGGATAGTGTAGCAGACCCAGTTTAGTGGTAGTGTAGCAGACCCAGTTTAGAGGATAGTGTAGCAGACCCAGTTTAGAGGATAGTGTAGCAGACCCAGTTTAGAGGATAGTGTAGCAGACGCAGTTTAGATAATAGTGTAGTAGACCCAAATTAAATTTGGGTTGTGTAGCAGACCCAGTTTAGTAAATAGTATAGCAGACTAAATTTAAAGGATAGTATTGCAGAACCAGTTTAGAGGATAGAATAGCAGCTAACCAGTTTAGATAATAGTGTAGCAGACCCAGTTTAGATAATAATGTATAGCAGGCCTAGTTTAGAGGATATATTAAGCAGACCCAGTTTAAAGAGTATCGTGTGAATTAAATGTAAATAGTGATGTTGCTAAAATTATTTTAATATATAGCTTCAGGAAACGAAAACATTTGCCAAGCTAAAACTAGTGTGAACAAGCTGTTCACAAATATCGTCTTCAATTTTCACAAAACCACTAGGAAACAGAAATGAAAGTCGAGCACGCCATATGTTTAAAAATCTATTATTTTAAGGCATAAATCCAAAATATTTTTCTGTTTCAGGTAAGAGTCAGTATCCGGGTTGAATCAGTAAAAACTTCCAAACATGGGTGAATGAATTAATATATCTTATTTTTCCTAGAAAGACGACATTCTTAAGTTTTGGAAAACAAATGGTGAGACAGCTTGAACAGCATATTAAAAAATAAAATACAATGAATACAATAGTAACTAGATAGATAGATAGATAGATAGATAGATAGATAGATAGATAGATAGATAGATAGAAAGATAGATAGATAGATAGATAGATAGATAGATAGATAGATAGATAGATAGATAGATAGATAGATAGATAGATAGATAGACCAGCGTACTAGTGGGTGGTTTAAATGCCTATATGCCTGGGCGTATAGTTTACACTTGAACCTTAATTTTATGAGCAAACCTGATAATAAGAGGATACAAGAGATACAACTTTATATTTATATTTAGCTTGGGAACCCAGCTTTGCATGGAAACTAATATTTGTCCCTGTATAGGTCAGTCTATTCAACTGTATTACCAATCTGAGAACAAAAATGCGTGGTCCCGAGTTCACATAAAACCAAAAATATGCACTATAAATTAAAAAGTCGTAATTAAGCGATAAAAAGTCGCCTAATCGGGTGAAAAAGTTGGATGGCTTTCGATTAGGCGACAAAAAAACGCTTAACATAAATAGCTTATTTTAAAATAAAAATCGCTTTGTTTCAACAAAAAAATCGTTTATATTGCAGAAGAAGTTGGTGACTGCCAAATAAGCGACACAAAATCGTTTATTCTCAACAAAAATGCAACTAAAAATCGTTTAATTAACGATTTTTTTTCCTTAATTTCGAATTTGAGTTTATAGACGATTTAAAAATGCAAATTAGGCGACTTTTAGTCGTCTGAAATTTTATTTACTTCACAAATAACGATTTAAAATCGTTTAAAATGCAACTACAAATCGTTTTTTAAGCGACTTTTTGTCTTTAATTTCACTATTTTGAGATTGAATTAAGAGTGTGGTCTTGAAGAAATTTTACAATACGATAACCTGGAAAGAAAATATTGGAGTGACGCTTTTAAATTCTGACTGGCATGGACAAGACAATAACATGGTCACGTGAGGTCCCCCCCAAAAATCGATCTTTTAATCACAAATCTATAACTTTGAACTAAAATAAATTGTATATAAGGTTTAAATCTTATATTTTCAATTATTACGCGACCCTCTTACTGAAGAGCTCTATTGAGAAATAAAAATTTCTAATTAATATTAAAATTTTAAACAGATAAATCAACATTAAAATAAACAACGAGGTCACAAAGTCGTACTGCAGTTTGCACTGAGATGTAATCGTCTTGAATTTCGAAGATATCGAATAAAAGAAATGTGCAACTTAAAGGGACTGTAACCGTAATTTCAAGTGACCTTTTATACAAAGATGTCAATGCCAGATTTAAAACTGTACGAATTCCTGAATCTGACCAAAAATATGGAAGATGCCCTCGTTTTTTTTGATCGAAAAGTGCATAATTCTGTAGTTTCTTCATTGATTCTCAAACAAGAAATCCGCCAGTCACTTTCGCAGAGAATACACGAATGACGTTAAACAGAAGAAACAAAACATTGACAAACTTTATAAGACAAAGCTTAAGGTACTATTGTAAATCGAACATTGTCATTTTTGCCTTGAGGGTCGCTTGAAATTACGCTTGCAGTTCCTTAACTCCATAACATTCAAAAGTTTCTGATTCTGATGAACTCTGTGCATGTATGTATTAATGCCAAGTGCAAATTTAATTCCCACTATAGTACGCGGTTGGTACATCTGGTGGAAGTAACAAGGGGGGGGGGACTTTTAAAGTCATGGGGAGGGGGAATGGGGAACTTGAACAAAATGCAAAATGAAAAATAATGAATAAAAATAATGATAACAAGAAAACTTTGGATTAGGAAGACGACTTTTAAAATCAATATAAAACTTTCAATGAGGATGAAAAACAGCAATTGTGCAGTGTAAACAGATCCATTTTACAAAAGTGTAAAGAAAAACTATTTGTTTTGTATTCTATTGTTTTCTGGTTATCACTGTATCTGCAAAAAAAATAGTTAGTAGAAAAATGTATTAAAAAGATATTTACAAAATATTTTATGTTAATCAAAAAATCTTCATTGATAAAGTTGATTAATTGAAGGAATGAGAACTGATAGGAAATCATTGCAATTAATTTAATTATCTACTTCGAGCTGTGTGGGGGGTAAGTGGGTGGGATATAAAAGATAAAAAACAAATTTTATTTCACAAAAAAAAAATTGATAAAAATGAAGAAAAAACTAGAATTTGCTAATCACAAGTGTATTCGTTATATCATGTTGCTTTTTCACGGGCAGCCGTCGTAGTACATTTGAATTTACGAGCCGGGTAAACCTTTCTGGTCCAAGTTTGTCTGTACCTAGCTCTATGGAAAGGACTAGCCGGTGCAACAAGGTTGACGCGGTCAGACTTTATGCTTCATATAGGTTGAATTTACTTTTACTAAAGGGGCAGAGGTGCGTGTATTAGCAATCCTTGTACGACTATTTTATATATTTAGTTGAACCCAGAAATTTGGAGCCTTTATAAGAATTTATATCTCCGAAGTTCTGGGATAAACCGTAGATAAATAAAATAATGAACAATTATTAATTTTCAGCAAGAAATTAAAAAGTTGTTAAAAACAAATTAAAATGTTAGACAGTTTAATGAACTATTTGGATTACATCCACAAGTTAAGATACTTGTATGCAGTGATATAATATTTAATAATTAATATTTGTTGATTGAAGACTTTAAGTCTTCTTCGACCATAGAAATATTTGAGGAATTCATTTTTGCAAACCTAATTTTATAAATAGAGATATGAATGATTTGGTTTAAAATTATAGACAATTTTATGGTTTTATTTAATCAATGGAAATCTAAACAAAATTTTTAATAATCTTTAATAATTCTGAAAACAAAAATATTTCAAGCTGAGATTTTGTGTAGGACTCTAAAAAAAAGTTCAACCAAGAAAATCAGTAAATCAGTGGAATAGATAAATATGTTTTTAGGCTATTGGTCTATTTCTGGAGATCTAGAATGGATTAAATTAATCAATGGATATTTTGATGAAATATTATGAAAAAAATTGTTGAAAATTAAGAAATTAATGAGGTTGGAATTTAGTTATGATGTCATTCATCTTCCAGTTAAATATATTTTAATGGAGAACTTAGATAACAGGATAAGATTAGGGGTAACAGGGTACATAGATAAATATATATATATATATATGTAACTGCAAAGGGAAAAATAGTTGCCCTTTAAATGGAAAATGTTTAACCAAATCTATCGTGTACAGAGCAGAAATAAAATCGGACCAGGATACAGTGGCATATATTGGTTTGGCTTCTAACACATTTAAAGAGAGGTACCTGAATCATATATCATCTTTTAGGAATCAGAGATACAAAGAAAGTACGGCACTTTCCAAGTACATTTGGAAATTAAAGGATCAAAATAAACCTTATGAAATAAAATGGTTTATCGACATGTATGCACCCTCATATCATCCAACCAAGAAGAGATGCAATTTATGCAACACAGAAAAAACCCTTATCCTCACATCTACACATCATCATCTTCTAAATCAGCGTAGTGAATTACTAAATACATGTCGGCATAGAAGAAAATATCTATTATCATCGATTTAGCAAAATGTGATCATGTTTTTATAAGTATCTAATAATTTGTATATTGCAGTTGAGTGCTGTATTTTTTTTTAAAGGGAAAATCATTGCAAAGAAATGTTTGTAATAATTTTTTAGAAAATACGCAATATGTGATGAAAAAATCTTGGAATTGTAGTTGTTCAAAGAATTGTAGCTACTGAGGATCGTCATGATAGACGTGAAACATTATGTTTAGTATAATTCTTTTTTTAATAAAAATGTGAAGTTAAAAACTGAAATATATATATTTATATATATACATAACAACTTTATTTTTGTGTAAACTATGTACAGGATATATAGATAAAGAGAAGATTATTAATAGATTGACAGTTAAATAGATACATGTTGGATAGATAGATAGATGGATAGAAAGACAGTCAGATAAGATAGATATATAAATATTTCATATTTCATATTTTTATTTAACTACAAAGTATGAAATATTAATAGAGAATGGATAATATAGATATATATTTAGATAAATATGTAGATAGATAGATAGATAGATATATAAGTAAACAAGTATACTGCTTGATTGCATGAAGCTAATTCAGAGTGTCCAAATCACCAGGTGTGGACTGCCTTTTCTATCTATCTATCTATCTTAATATGTATCTATCTATCTACCTGTGTATTCCTTACCGCGTAGAGTAATAAGTCCACCTGATCCTAATGAAGAACCCACGTAGAACAATGTTTATATCCTCAGTTGCTGGTTGGCTGTCAACCAGTTAACATATCGGCCCTGAGCTGTGTCGTGAGTTCATTATTTTCCATCGGATTAAAAGTGTCAAAATATGTGATTCAACATTGTGATAATTGATAATTGTAGTAATTGTGATAAATAGTTTTTCAAAATGCCTGTGATTTGGGGACCATTTGAGAGCTCCCTACGGAGCAGAATTGGGCCAGGGGGGGAGGATTTGTCACAGAAAAAAATTATGCATAAAACCTGTAGCGGTCATGCCCACGGTCACGGGGTGAGAAAGGAGAAGGTGGTGGTTGAGAAGGAGAAAGGATGGAGGGAGGGACGGCAAGCAGAGGATAGGGTGGGGAGGGAGAGAAGGCAGATATCTCTTCCACCAGAGTCAAGCAGTGACGAAAGTACTCCACCATCGGCAAACAGGAAAAAATCAAAATATAATTTTTTTTTGGTTTATCAAAATTTTTGACATTTTCGTAATTATGAACGGAAACCACAACCATAGAAAAGTAAAACTAAGTGAGTTTCTCTTGTTTTTTTCCTGTTTAACAACATATTTTATATATAATGAATGTAGAAAGGACAAAACAGATAATCGGTTTTTTAAAGCATTTAACGCGTATTTATTCGTGATTATACTTGTTTCACTGGTTTTGTATTCATAATTGTCATTTTGATTAATCAAGAATGCCGGATCTGATTCCAAACTCAAAGGAACATAATCTTATTTATTGATCATAATAATGATAATAACGATATTGATAATAATAAAAAAAAACATAACAAAACAAGGCATTCATATATATGTTGCGTATAGCCGGCCAAACGGCTGAACCGATTGTGCCGAAATTTGTTGAGGAAAATCATGTGAAAAATTGGAACTTTTTTTGTTCCAAATTTTTTTTTCTAAATATTTTTTCCACGGGTAACGCCGGGCCCTTCAGCTAATCTTAAATAATACAGTATAATCAAGATAATAAAGATTTTATTTTATGAAAATTATCTTAAGAACCAACCAAGACGTTTTTTGGGAGACTTGAGAGCTAGGAAAAAAATAGGGTCCGAAAAATGTCATTAATTAAAGAAATTAAAATTAGTTACATTAGTGCATTGAATTCTCTTAAAATTTAAATACTTTTTAGTTGATTTTAAAGAATTAATTGCCTGAACGTTGTGCTAACAGGCACTAAATCTTATTCCAAAGGAAAAAGGTCAGCGGGAAAACAATTTTGATGTGTTTCTTAAAGCTTGCGACGACTTTGTTTATTTGTGTATTTAATTGCTTTTAGACGAATAAACTAAATGAAAGTGCAGACTTTGAGATAAATGAATTAAAAATAAAAAAATCCATAAAAAACAATGAATTATGTGCAGAGACGTGCAAGCCTTGGTACATCGGGTACACGCAGATCATCATTTGAGGAATAGTACATGTACAATTATACAGTAGAATTACATGTACATTGTTATCTACTGATGATATAAAAGTGTCTGTTCCATTTATTTCAAATTTTTGTTTCACTTGTAAAAGAGGCCTTTTAAATCTTAAAAATGTCTAAAACTGCCGTTTCAAGTTTTGGGTAATTTTGGGTGCCCCTTATTATTATTATTAAAAAAACTATTGTACTATATTGTATATAAAAAGTACATTTAAATTTAAAAAAATACTGTACATGCGTATTAAAGTTAATGTGATCTAAATAAACTATTGTACATAATTATCAAAAGTACATATGTACATGTATAAATAAAGGTGATGAATCGTATGCTCTACGGATCAGCAACTAAGGAAAACATGTTTGAAAATTTTTAAATTGACAAAAAAATTGAATGAGATTTTATTAAGTACAATTGCTTTTGAATAACCATTTCAGACCATTAACATTTCAAAATGGCTCCCTTCATGTCCGAATTTGTGTTTGTATATTAAAACAAAAATACATCCATTATCGTTTCTCATGTATAAAGAACTTTCTAGATTATAAAAATCATCGTCATAAAGGAATTGATCGTCTTTGCCATAATCTATGATTTTCTAATCACTATCTTTGCAACCCAATATCATAGACATTAGATAAATTCTGTTAGCTTAAAAAATCTAATTTTAAATTATCAAAGGTCCTCAGCTTCCAAATATACAGAGATTATAAAATTTGACTTTGTGGCAAAGACTCCTTTTTTTAAAGAAAAAAAAAGTTTAAAAACATGTCAATTATCAGGATGATCTTTTGAATAGAGTTCAGGACGACACAGATTCAGGAAAGAGTTCTGTCGTAGAATTAAATTATCAAAAATGGAAAAAAGAGTCAAAATTTAGATTTCAAGATCTTTGACAGCTAGTTATTAAATGAAAAAAAACGTTGTCAGATTTTGAAATAAAACTACAACAAAATTCTGATTCATCTTCACGTCTGATTCATCTTACATTTATTAAAAACTTGTTTCTGAAGAAATTAAGTCCAATAAATGGAGAAGAAAAATAATGTTCAAAGTAGTTCTGAAACTTAGGGGGAAAATAGTTATGTAATTTTAAGATTACTTCGAAATTTTGATTTGCAAAGGCCTGGCTGGTTAATCTAAAACAAAAATAAACCACGTTTTTTAAGGTCACCATGACAAATTTAAGAATACAAAATTCGGAACTACAATTACTCGTTAAACTTTCTTTCCCGCAGTACTCGGGCCCTCGCATATTCTAGCTGAAGTGCTCTACCCCCTAGTATATTCTAGCTGAAGTGCTCTACCCCCTAGTATATTCTAGCTGAAGTGCTCTACCCCCTAGTATATTCTAGCTGAAGTGCTCGACCCCCTTGCATATTCTAGCTGAAGTGCTCTACCCCCTAGTATATTCTAGCTGAAGTGCTCTACCCCCTAGTATACTCTAGCTGAAGTGCTCTACCCCCTAGTATATTCTAGCTGAAGTGCTCGACCCCCTTGCATATTCTAGCTGAAGTGCTCTACCCCCTAGTATATTCTAGCTGAAGTGCTCTACCCCCTAGTATACTCTAGCTGAAGTGCTCTACCCCCTAGTATATTCTAGTTGAAGTGCTCGACCCCCTTGCATATTCTATCTGAAGTGATCGACCCCGTTGCATATTCTAGCTGAAGTGCTCGACCCCTTAGCATATTCTAGCTGAAGTGCTTGCTCGACCCACTTGTATATTCTAACGGAAGTGCTCGACCCCCTAGCATATTCTAGCTGAAGTGCTCGACCCCCTAGCATATTCTAGCTGAAGTGCTCGAACCCCTTGCATATTCTAGCTGAAGTGCTCGACCCCTTAGCATATTCTAGCTGAAGTGCTTGCTCGACCCCCTTGCATATTCTAACGGAAATGCTTTACCCCCTAGAATATTCTAGCTGAAGTGCTCGAACCCATATCATATTCTAGCTCAAGTGCTCGACCCCCTATCACATTCTAGGTGAAGTGCTCGACCCCCCAGCATATTCTAGCTGAAGTGCTCGACCCCCTAGCATATTCTAGCTGAAGTGCTCGAACCCCTAGCATATTCTAGCTGCCCCTAGCATATTCTAGCTGAAGTGCTTGAACCCCTGGCATATTCTAGCTGAAGTGCTCGAACCCCTATCACATTCTAGCTGAAGTTCTCGACCCCCTAGCATATTCTAACTGAAGTGCTCAAAACCCTGGCCTATTCTAGCTCAAGTGCTCGAACCCCTAGCATATTCTAGCTGAAGTGCTCAACCCCCTTGCATATTCTAGCTGTAGTGCTCGACCCCCTTGCATATTCTAGCTGAAGTGCTCGACCCCCTTGCATATTCTAGCTGAAGTGCTTGTTCCCTGGAATAAAACAAAAACCGTAAAAACCTTAATTTGTACTTGACGCGTGGAGTTTATCTTTCAGGATTGCCAAATCCATTATTTGAGTTTCACGTCACGGATTTATGTAAATTCCATATATCTCCGACAATGTTCTAAAAACCATTAACAGTCTCTTGAATTCAGGAGTAGTTTCATCAGATGGAGAACAAAGGTTAAGGGATAGAGGATCTAACCTTAATCAAAGGTAACAACTCTTCTCAGAGCTAACACAGGGATCCTAAGGTTGGAAGCTCTCACTCAAAAACCGATTAAATTTTACCAATTTCTTCTTAAAAACTAATGTAAATAACATGTGCTTTATAGTTTTAAAATGTTCACGTCTAGAGCTAAAAAAATATATCTGAGTTAGTAAGTTTAAATCAAATGTCAAGATGTTGTGACCCTTCAAAGTCGGCCCAGTCTTGATACAACTCTTCAGTTTTGATCTATGTAAGATGCAACTAGAGAATTTCTTAAAGGGGGGGGGTGTAAATAATTAAGCATGGCACATTTAAGTGGGAAAATCTAAATGGTTCTTATGAAAGGATGAGACTTCAGAGATGACCCTGTGGAATTTTTAAAGTTTTCCCCACATTTATAGTTTCTCGCAGATGCACACTAAAGTGTATTTTTACCAAAGACTGTAATAAACATTACCATTGAACCAATTTTAATTTTTCGATCATTATATCTCTAAATAGTTTTAGGTCGTCAGTATAGTCTAATCCTTTTTAAATAACTCTTAAAATAGATGAAATTATTCCTCTTCTCCCTATTCAATGCTTTTAACACCATTACTTTTTTAATCTTTATCTGAGAACCACTGAGAAAGAAATCATTCTTAAAAGTGTTCAATTCTTTCAATTTCATTCCTTCTTCCTGTCCAATAACTCGGCAAGATATTTTTTAAGAGAAATTAGATTTTAAAATATTGCTATCAGATCTAAAAGCGAAGTTGAAAAGGTACCATTGTGAATCTTTGCAAATCTTTAAATTAAAATGCTCTGTAAATTTGTTTGCAGTCCCTTTAGCTGATGATAATTCAGATGCATTTTTACGTAAGAAAAATTTCCACATTTTCCAAGCGTTTGGTTTGGTTTGGTTTGATAATTTTGGTATTTTTATTTATGACTCAAACCAGGCTAATGTCGTTTCAAACCTCAATCGGGGCTCCATAAATTTCACCTGGTTTGTTTAATGATTAGGGGTTAGAATTCTGCATTAAAAACATACATTTTGAAAGAACCTTACGCATAACACATTTTTATGAACACGTTGTAAAAACGTATACGTACCTTAATAACCAGAAAATTTTGGAATACTAAGACGACATTAAAATAATTCTTATGTTCTTACAAAACAAATAGTTTTACTGCTATTAAATCACTTATTAATTTGAATGGGTCTATTTACATTGCACTATTGCTGTGGCTCGTGTTAATTGGACTTAGTTTAAGTATAAAAGTCGTCTTCCTATTCCAAGAATTGTCTGGTTCCCTCTGTATATTGAAACCGTGTAGATAATTGACAAACTCAATTTACATTTCTCTTTCGACGGTTAACCTGATTTTAAAGTGTTAAAGATTTGCACAAATGTGAATGATGGAGATTTCCTTGTTTTAATTCTGTCTTAAAATTTAAATTTTCCGTCACTTGTCAAGGCAGGAAACCGTTGATATTTTCTTATTTCATTTAATATTTTTCAGAATACGCCATTGCTCCCCTTCTCCTGGATACAAGAACAGGCTTCGATCCATACAATCCAATCCTTCAGATAGGGATTCAAGTGTTTCCCCGCCCCTAGACAATTCAACCAGGAATATACATATTTATACTTAATAAATATTTACATGAAACACCGGCCGTGTCCAGCAATAACCAATCTTAATAAACAATAGAAAATGTTCTATATATATATATATATATATATATATATATATATATGTATAAATATATTTATTTAACATGTTCTAAGTTGGCAACTTATGAAGAACATAGTTAAATAATATAATATATATATATATTTATTCAACATGTTCTAGGTTGGGAACTTATGAAGAACATAGTTGAAAAAGATAATAATATATATGTATATATAAATTTATTCAACATGTTCTAGGTTGGGAACTTATGAAGAACATAGTTGAATAAGATAATAATATATATATATATAAATTTATTCAACATGTTCTAGGTTGGGAACTTATGAAGAACATAGTTGAAAAAGATAATAATATATATGTATATATATTCAACATGTTCTAAGTTGGGAACTTATGAAGAACATAGTTAAATAATATAATATATATATATATTTATTCAACATGTTCTAGGTTGGGAACTTATGAAGAACATAGTTGAAAAAGATAATAATATATATGTATATATATTCAACATGTTCTAAGTTGGGAACTTATGAAGAACATGTTGAATAAGATAATACTAACTCAACAATTATTGCTGTTCTCAAATCAATCTTTGTAACTGTAAAAGGAGCTGCTTTAAAGATGAATCTACTAAATTTTGAGTAATGTAAACTTTGAACTAAAGGAACCTGTTTTTGTCACTTTAATTCATTTAACGTACTTTAAAAACAAGTTTTTAAGAATAAATGTATTAATGTGAATGAATGATAAGTATATATATTTGATAAGATCAAGTTCTACAAGTATAAAAACTTCCAGCTCTAGTTCTACTCTACCCCGACGAACTAAATCTACATCTAACACCTGCCCCACCCCCTCCACTCCCCAGCCGGTCAAGAAGGTGTCCCTGGGCGGCTACGCCTTTGGGTCAAGTACCCAGAGGTTTACTAGTCCAGTCCTTAGCTATACGGAGGGGAATGTTTCCAGAGAAAGTTTGACAGGAATATTGTACAACTTAATTTTGTACAAATATGAAAATATCATGAAATTTTAAAGATGCAAATTTTGATTTTTGAATTATACAACTTTTTTTTTAAATGTACATGTTCATGTTCAATTTTGAAGGTTTTTTAATTCTTAATCAAAACTATATTACACATCTTCCGCAACTACTTCAGTTGTAAAAACAGCCATTTTATGATAAAAATAGCACTTTCCCGGGAAGTTATAAAATGTGCAAATATTTGGATTAGACCTACACACCCCCCTGAGCAGAACCAACAGTGACTCCAGGGTTGGGGGGAGCTCCACCCCCAAGAGAAAGCGCACCCCGACTCACAAAGCATCGGTTGCGCGCGCGTGGTTGCAATTTCAGGAAATCAGTTTGAAAATTTGTAAATTTTAAAATGAAAACTTGACGAAGCGATTAAAATGTACCCAAGCAAATTTAGAGGATGGGGGACGATAATTCCCCAGGGATAAATCCACTTTCAATATCAAAACCTCCAAAGATCTCACTTCTAGTATCGTTCATCGAAACTATATATTGAATACCCGTCTGTGTTACAAATGTTTCTCGAGTCTGAAACTTTTAAATGGCACTATTTAAAAGTAATGAGCTCTGGGGTTGGATTAAACTGATCCATGGTTCTAGGAGGATATAGAGAAGGCGCTGCAGAGAAAACCAGGGAACCTGGGCTTCTACAAGAACCTCACCGACCTTATGCAGGATAGGATGGAAGAGATAGATCAGGCAAGACGCACTCATGTACAGTGAAATCCATAAAACTGTGGAATATGAAGAGGAATTATAAGAAAATAATCAGTACCCTGATTGGCTATATTTTTATATTTTGGTAAAAGTTCGACATTTTTAGTGATTTTTGTTGAGTTCGCTTAGCTTGACCTGTGGCTGAGATGTATATATATAATTAGTTTTGTGTTTTACAAGTTTGCTTAAAAATCAACTGGTGAAGTGAAAAGTAGGTCCCATAGTTTTGTAGGTCCCACTGTATAACTGGATGAACTAACCCCTTTTGTTGATATTCGTTTGACAAATTCCATTTGGGTTTTGACCGTGTTTAAAAAATTGTGTTTTATTTAGAGAAGTTATATATACTAGCTCCAGTAGTGAAAACCCTTAGAGATACTATCAACCCTAATGGTGAAATAAGTTTCATATATACCTGAAATTGTAGATAGATAGATAGATTGATAGATAGACAGATAGATAGATAGATAGATAAATATATAGGTAACTGAATAGATTTACAGATAGATAAATAGATCGATAGTAGATAAAAAGTTAGATGGATATATAGACTGATGGATAAAAAGAAAGATAGACAAATAAATAAATAGTTAGAAAGATAGATAGATAGAAAGATAGATAGAAATATAGATATATAGATAGATAGATAGATAGATAGATAGATAGATAGATAGATAGATAGATAGATATTTATCTAGGTATAGAGAGTACCAGGTTTAGATTATCTAGGTATAGTCTAGAGTACTAGATTTAGTTTATCTAGTTTTTGTCTAGAGTACTAGATTTAGATTATCTAGGTATAGTCTAGAGTACCAGGTTTAGATTTTCTAGGTATAGTCTAGAGTATTAGGTATAGTCTAGAGTATTAGGTATAGTCTAGAGTACTAGGTTTATATTATCTAGGTATTGTCTAAAGTACTAGGTTTAGATTATCTAGGTATAGAGAGTACCAGGGTTTGATTATCTAGGCATTGTCTAGAGTACTAGATTTAGATTATCTAGGTATAGTCTAGAGTACCAGGTTTAGATTATCTAGGTATAGTCTAGAGTACTAGGTTTATATTATCTAGGTATTGTCTAGAGTACTAGGTTTAGATTATCTAGGTATAGAGAGTACCAGGGTTTGATTATCTAGGCATTGTCTAGAGTACTAGGTTTAGATTATCTAGGTGTAGTCTAGAGTACTAGGTTTAGATTATCTAGGTGCAGTCTAGAGTACTAGGTTTAGATTATCTAGGTAAAGTCTAGAGTACTAGGTTTAGATTATCTAGGTACAGTCTAGAATACTAAGTTTGGGTATAGTCTAGAGTAGGAGCGTAGGCGGAGGTTTAATGAGAACTATCAAACACTGAGAACAACAAAAAATTGTATCTAATTTATTTTGCAACCCTTCCCCCCTCCCACAACTCCTTCCCCTCTACA
>NW_019397879.1:0-12823 GCF_000591075.1 Eurytemora carolleeae | reverse complement strand
TACCATTCTACGGTAAACTAAACATTAATGAACTACCATTCTACGGTAAACTAAACATTAATGAACTACCATTCTACGGTAAACTAAACATTAATGAACTACCATTCTACGGTAAATTAAACATTAATGAACTACCATTCTACGGTAAACTAAACATTATTGAATTACCATTCTACGGTAAATTAAACATTAATGAACTATCATTCTATTGAAAATTAAACTTTTTGTATTCGCGTTCAAAGCTGAATTGACCCGATAATCAATTAAAAATATGTTCATAAACTCTTTAAAGTCGTCTCTGAAGTCTCGTCCTGTGTTGTTGGTAACCCTTTTTATTGGACATGCTTTAGTTTCACTAAATGTAAATGGAATTCATAGATTTAGTTTGTTTTCTTTTAACAATATTCCTTTGAAAATATGCTAATATTTTGTACGTTTTTTTAGGTATGTTTCAACTTTCTGAAGCAGACGGCAAATTGTAAACAGACGTTTGTATCTTTGAAACTAAAAATAAAATAAGATTATAATTCAATCAAAACTAGACTTTTTTACATTAAATTTGTTCTCAATATTACTTCAAACTAGACAAAAGGAAGAAGGTAAAATATACGCGACCTCGTAGCTTCAAATACTTATATGCGATTCCATTAGCGGCTGATCCAATCAGGGTGTAGACATGTGTTCGGTGTCTATTCTGAACCAATAGAAATTGCATTGCAGTATCATCTATCTTTCTATCTTTCTAATCATCCAATCAGAGTTATCCTTTTATCGGCGCTATCCTAAATGGAAATATTTACTTCTACTGAAACTATAGTGGATCCTCTAGATATGATTTGACGCACAAGAGTATAAAATAAGCAAAGTTATCTAGTTATATTTTAGAAATCAAATTGTTCTCCACAATAAATATATCAAATTTACTTTAGTTTGCGGTGATATGGTTGCTTGGAACCAACATGTATTGCATGCATGGCCAAGCAGTTTTTTTTAAATGGACTTTATATACGTAACTTTCAGTTTCTCTTCTTCTCTAGATTTACATGTTCTATTTACAGCAGTACCATTACAAGCTGTCCTTTGATCTTGCTCTTGCAGAATTCCATATAATTGCCCAGATAAAGGTTTTATTTGAAAATATACACACTCGATCAGAACCTATGAAACATTAAAACTACCATCTTGGTTTTGAAGTAATTTTAGTTTTTCTTCATTTTCTGATCCGCCGGAAAAGTGGTATTTTAAAGAAAGACTTGCAGATTAATTAGCAACGGCACGAAGCGCCCTGTACACCTTACAAGTCTAAACATAAAGATTACTTTTAGGGTTCTGTCTAATCTTCATCACTTAAAATTATTTTTTTCTCTCTCTCTCTTTCTTACTTTCTTCCTTTTTTTCTTTCTTTCTTTCTTTCTTTCTTTCTTTCTTTCTTTCTTTCTTTCTTTCTTTCTTTCTTTCTTTCTTTCTTTCTTTCTTTCTTTCTTTATTTATTTCTTTCTTTCGTTCTTCTTTCTTTCTTTCTTTCTTTCTTTCTTTCTTTTTTTCTGTCTTACTTTCTTTCTTTCTTTCTTTCTTTCTTTCTTTCTTTCTTTCTTTTTTTCTTTATTTCTTTCTTTCTCTAAAATTAATTTTCTTTCTTTCTTTATTTCTTTCTTTCTTTCTTTATTTCTTTCTTTCTTTCTTTCTTTCTTTAGCTTTCTTTCTTTCTTTCTTTATTTCTTTCTCTATTTAATAAAATCAAATCAAGGATTAAAAATAGATTTTATAGTTTCCGGTCTCCAGGGGTCAAATTTCAATTAATTACTCAATTTAATTGATAACATTTTAATTGAGAATTAAAAAGGGCGGTCCCGTTTCAGAAAACTAATGAATCACACCTACAGTCAATGCCCAGGCAAAATACGTTAAAGAAGTAAATTGTAAAAAAAAGCCAAATAAAGCATGTATTCAAAGTAATTTTAACTTTTAAAAATTAATCTATCGAAATTTCCTCAATCAATCAATCTATATATCTATCTATCTATTTATCTATCTATCTACATATCTATCTATCTATCTATCTAAATATCTAACCAGCTCTCTATCTAAGTAACTCTTTATCTCCATTTTTTTCTGTATGTTTTCAAATAACAGAGTAAATCTAGCAGGTCCATAATCTGAAATTCTCCAAATCTTTATCTAAAAACTGGCTCAACTGTTACAGTTTAAGAAGTGCATAAAGTGCAAGAAGTGCAAGTAAATACCAAATTTGGCCTGAATGCATCTAACACAGTTGTAATGCATAGAACTAAAAAAAACCGGTTCATTTGAAGTACCGGCCTGACATTTAGGCAGTTAGAGCAAGCTGTACAGTAAATAAACTAAAGACGGTAAAACGGGACGGTACACAAACTCATCTCATTTAGGCAGCTAGAGCAAGCTGTACAGTAAATAAACTAAAGACGGTAAAACGGGACGGTACACAAACTCATCTCATTTCAGTAAGACTTATGTGGCAATAATTTCTTTTTTATCATCATTTTTAAGATCTAAGTTCAATGAGGAAGACATTTCAGGGTTATCATGCTTTTCTTTAATTCGGTTAAAATTTTGTTCTAATCAAATGAATCATTGGAATTTGTTACATTTAAACCCTTATCTTCTTTAAACATACTTTGCTTGTCTTGCCGGATAAAAATTTAGACAGTTTAATTTTTATGCGTTGATTTAAATACATTTTTCGTCGTAGTTATTGAATATTTTTTAAACCGATTCTCAAAACCGTCCCTAAAAAATGAACAACCAATGAGGATTTTAAAGAATGAATTTGCGCTCTTGCTGAACTTAAAAAAGTTTCATAGGTATCGAATGATTCTTTAAAAAATCTTCACAATACTACGTTCTCGGTCACTTCCTTTAATAGCTGAAATTGTTACTGAAAAAAGTGGAGCTAAGTGTCAAAAAAATATTATATCTCTATTGTATAATCTTGCCCAGAAACAACTCTGTTCAAACATAGAATTAAGTAAGAGTATAAATCAAGGATAAAATAGGTATTTCCTGTTTACATTAAAATTACTCATAATGTCATAATTGTATTAAAGTCTGCGCACAGAACCTTTATGTTGCGAATCTGAATCTTGGGGTTACGCATTGATTCCATATAGATTATTATAAAGGAACTGAGTCTTTACCACAAACTTTGATTGTCTAATCTCTATATCTTAACAACCCAATGTCGTAGACCTTATTTATGTCAAACTATGAATAAGCTGTTAGATTAAATTATCTAAGTTTGAAATATCAGAGGTTTACACATCAAATTGTAATGATATAGAGATAAGACAAGTTGGGTTTGTGGCTCAATTCCTTTAATTCCTCTTCAATTTCCTCTAATAGTCATACCCTCCAGGGATAGCTATAATTTAGGAATTCTTAAATTTAAAAGTTCTCACAATGAATATCGAGATCAAGTGTTCAAGATTAACAATACTGAGATGAAAACTTTAGAATAGGATATCCTTAATCTCGATCGGTTAATTAATCAGGAGATTTACAACAATGGGCGTTATTTAATCTCGAGATTAAGAAAAAGAGTGGATTAAGCATTGATCCAGCTTTCAAAAGTCCCAATCTCCGGCTGTATAAAACATACAATTTATGCAAATAAATATTATTCTGACTTGCATGTTGCACTTTTATCAATTTCTTTATGGGTTCAAAGTTTTTAAATGTTTATTAAATGCGCAGTCATGGCTATTTGGCAACATTGTTTGCAGAATATTAGAAACTATCAGAAATATATTCAAAACATACATCTTTTAAGTTCTAGGAAAACATAGAGGAAAGGAATTGTTTTGCACGTTTTAGAATTTTCTAGAAATTAACGGAACGTTTTTTATTAAGAACCGAACTTTCAGTTCAGTTAACAGTTTTTCCATCTGTTAATGAAATTGCCGTTCGTCAACGATCTCCATTGTTTAACGGTGTTAACGGTAGATAAACAAAACATTCGTTAACTAGCCTCCATTGTTATCTTTTACTTTTTGTGGTTTCAAAATTACCGCTTTTTCATTTAATCTATATATAAAGTTGTAAACTCAGCTTGCGTGTTTGTATGTCCAATCACAACTCAGGAACCCATGGCATATTTGCCTAAAATGTTGATTGGGGAGCTCGGAAGAACCAGTGGAATTTTCTTAGTTTGGTTAAAAATGTCCAAGTTTAGTGGGTTGACTTTTATAGGCAATGATGTTGGGTTCTTAAGATAGTAAATTATAAAAAATCCAAAGTGTTTAATATTGCATATTTTTCTGTTTTCAATCCTGGATTTCTGAAATAATTTTCAAACATCGAATTAAATTATTGAGGTGTAATTCTGATCAAAATACATTCAAAAAGTGTACTAATTGGATCGTTATAGCGCTAAATGGAGATTTTCAGGATTAAGCAGAACATTTAAAAATAATAAATCATTTTTTAAAAATCGTATTTTTAGGCCATACAAATTTGTATGCAGAAAATACTAAGTTTTTAAAAGAATTATATGTGCCTATTTTGGCGTTAAAACTTGGAGATAATCAATAATAATATGGGACGCTCTGCATCTCATATAAATTTTACTGGATGGGGACTATTCATATGACGTCCAGTTCTGTTTTGCCTTCTATAGTTTGTACTTGTACTATACTGCTGACCCTGGCTAGTAATTCGACCCGGTACATGAACTGGACTGGAATGTACCGTGATCTGTGTGTGTAAAAATAAACTCCTGGATAAAGACGTCAATAATTAGAACCGAGTTATAGGAAGGTTACCATTCTTACCATACACCATGTGCAAACCTACAGAATCTATTTTCTTTACTAAAATCTTGTCCAAACCACTCTTTCCTTTTTCTCTTGTTGGATAAATGAAGCTAATTAATCATAATAGTATGCATAATTTAAATGCAAGCTCATGCATTCAGAAATATATTCTATCTTTCATATTTTATACATTTTTAATTTATATATAATTTTACACGTTTTTTGTATTTAGCATTTTAGCGGAAATTTACATTCCTTTATAAAAAGCTGGTTTTTTGGTATAAAACAATTTTCATTTAATCCCGCAGGGATATTTTCATTGAAAGATACTTTGAAAATCTACAAAGGCAAAAGAAAATCCGCAAAATCCGCAAGCCCTCGGGTTTATCATTGAATCCCCTCTTTAAAAAGGAATGTCATTTATCGGGATTCAATGATAAACCCTTGGGCTACGCCCTCGGGTTTATAATTGAATCCCACGGGGGTTTTAATTTCCATTGATTCTAATTTGTCTGAGAGTAAATGATACTTTTATCTTCAAATATTTATCTATAAAAATCTATTTATGCATGTATAAAAACTAACCAGTCTCTCCGAATGAACTTTGCGTTACAAACAAACACGAGCTACATATAACTGACGTTTATTAATTCTAAAGATATTACTATCGCTCTGACCGGCGGAGCGGTCAGCGCATTGAATCAAAATTTATATTAACAAGTGTTAGAATACTATACGAACGATATTTTTATTTATTACATGTATTTATCTTTACTTCTTTATCTTTATAAATGTATCTATTCATCTTTACTTATTTATCTTTATAAATATATTTATTTATATTAATTCATCTTTACTTATTTATCTTAATAAATATATTTATTTATATTTTCAATTTTTTTCTTATTTATCTAATAAACCTATTTATTTATATTTATTTTATATGTTTATATTCATAGCCAACATTATTCATCCTTGTATATCTATAAACTACATCTATTTATCCTTAAATCTATTATCTATGTACATCTAGTCTTTTTTATCTACTCATATATATTTCTAATGATTACATCTATTATCGTCTTTTCATCTTTTTTTTTATCTTTTTATCAATCATCATATATTCATCAATATTTATCCATCATTATCAATCTATCTGTGTATCCATTCATAATGTTTGCATAAGATCAGTTCTACTGTAGACACTACATAGAATTAGGGTTTGCAGCGAGTAAAACGTTTCGCGAAAAAATGCGAAAGTTTTCGTTTGCATTTCGCAGACTTTTTTTGTGAAATTTCGCATTTTTTCGCGAAAATCATAGGGAAGAATGAAGGGAGGAAAAGGGGGAGTTTTGGTGTAAGGTTGGGGGTCAGAGGTGGAGTTTATATATTTAACTATTTGTATTTTCATACAGTCAGGGTAGTTCAAATAGGCATTTGTAAGAACATTTTATATTCATTTTTATTTCGTAATAGATATTACATAAAATCATAAATATTGAAACATTTGTATCTATATATATAATTTGCTTGTCAGTCTGTATCCAATAAGCGTGTAAACGGCGGAACCGATCGGGCCCTAAATTTTGTGAAGAACTTCAGGATCAAAATTTCAAAAATTTGCCTCCAACAAAATTCGATTTTCATTAAATGTTGAAAACCCCCAAATTTGTTTTATAAAATCCGCAACTTTTTTGTTGTTTCTTGTTTTGCAGTGTTTTACAATTACAATAGAAGGTGACCGGGTGCAAAGTGCTCTAAAAGCCTAGTATCTTTTTATTTTTTGGATGCATTTTAATACATTGTTTCAAACTTTTTAGATAATTCTTTTTTATATTTTTAAAACTTTTAATATTTGTTTTAAATATTTAAACATTTTTTTTACATTAAGTAAAAGTGTTCGTACTGCATGTGTATGCTTTATCAATTTAATATTGCAAACTGGACTTGGCATTTAATGAAATAATGAATGAAACTAATAAGGCAGTAAATGAATAGAAACATGCAAGGAGGATTATAAAACTAAAAAAAATGAATGAATTAAATGATAAAATGAATGAGTTAATGTTAAATTATCAATGAATTATTCAATAACGCAATTTTAAAAGGGAATGAAAAAAATAGAAATAAATTTATTAAAGAACTGAAGTATCTAATACTCAATTGTGTATAAAGGTATACTTAACCCTAAACAGGCTGGGGGGGGGGGGCGTTTGGCCCTGTATTTTTTTGTCCTAGCACTCTCATTTTTGACACTATCATCGTGAAATTTTGTGACTTTTAATGAATAGTAATTTAAAGGATTTTTAGTTAACATTTTTTTTTATTTATAGGGTAGTGTACAGGGCGGAAAAAAGGTCCGGTCTGTAAAAAAAAAAATTTTGCGACTAAAGCTACAGATCTATGAACTAAATTTTTGAAAAGCCCTTTTTTAGGCATTTTTTTCACCCTCCCTAGCACCCAAAGTATTAAAGTTATCGGTCTAATTTTTTCTTTGAGCTGGCCATGACAAATTGGGCTATGAATATGCATTTAAAGGGGGGGGGGCGCCAAACGCCCTCCCTCTCAGGCTATACATAAAATCAGACCCCCCAGTCTTTATAGGGTTAATTATCATACATGAGTTAAGAATCAAATAATGAATGAACAATTATCAAAGAATGAATTAAGAACTAAGCAATGAATGAGAGGATTGTTGTATTAATGAATAAGTCAGTAAATAAGAAAGAAAGAAAATACTGACAAATTAAAAATAAAAGAATAAAGAATAAATAAAATAATGAAAAAGCAAATATTTCATAAATTTATCAAAACAAAACTTTTTTAAGCCGTAATATTTTTTTTGGAAATCCTGACATTTTGCTTATATAAAGAAAAAATGAATGAATAAAATTAATTAATTATCTTTAAATAATTAATTGATTTTACTCCAGGGCGTTAAGTTATGTAAACTTAATTAATTTATAAAGAAATAAATAGATCAACTAGCTGCCAACATTTTTATAAGAACATTTTATTGAAAAATTTTGTATCGCGTGCCCTCCCATTAAACAGTTTAAAGGGACTGCAAACAAAATTTAAAGTTTTCAAATCTACATATTTATTTTTTCCGTATCGATTATTTAAATTTACAATTTTGTTACGAAATGGTATAAGGATAGTAGCATGGTAGTACATTAACATTTATTCTATTTAGGTCTGTATTTTACCTTGAATTTGCGGATAGTATTTTAAAAATTTACAAAAATTATTATTTCAAAATATAAATCTTTTTAAAGTTTACACTAATGAAGATAAGAATTGTTACAGAATTGCTGGAAATAAAATTTTTTTATGTTTTCTTGAATGAAATTAAAGGAATAATTTATAGTCTGCTATTGTATGAAGTTATATCAATTTTCAAGACTGGATCTATTTTGAAGTGTCACAACGCCTTGGCCCTTATTTTGATCTCGCACGCACCCCTGACCCTTTAGTAAAAGCAAATTCAACCTAAAGTCTGACCGCGTCAACCTTGTAGCACCGGCTAGTCCTATTCAGTGTCTGCTTTATTTACCCAATGTCCGGGCGATACCGTACAAACGGGGACTGGAAAGGTTGACCCGGCTCGAAAATTCAAATGTACGGCCGTACTCGATAACTTATTTTATATACTTTGCTGTACACATGTTGTAGTCCTAAACATGAATTATGAACATGGTGTAGTCCTAAACATGAATTATGAACATGTTGTAGTCCTAAACATGAACTATGAACATGTTGGAATCATAAAACCCTTGTTTTTAGCTTGAGCTTTAAATAACCAATGGAGTTGAATTGAGTTCTTGTCACAAACTCTGATCTTTTAATCCCTATATTTTTGCAACCAAAAGTCGTAGATCTTAGATATTTCAAATTATGAATTCTGGAATATCAAATAATCAAAGTTTAAAATATCAAAGATTTGAACCATCAGGTTGAAAAAATATAGGGGTTAGAAAATTTAAGTTTGTGGCAAAGACTCAATTCCTTTCTCATAGATTTTTACGTGAGAGCTTGAACCCTTTGGATCACAGTTTAATCACTATATTCAACTACCTGATAAACAAATAAAATAATAACATCGATATATTCATATCTTAAAACATATTAAAAAATATTAAAACATATGATTTGACTCTGCAGTATAAATCCTAAAATCATAATCGAAAATAATCAATTTTCAGCAGAAATATTTTAATTTCATCAGACAAAGGATTTAATGGTACTGTTGCTAATAGGGTTGTTAATTGTTTTTAAAACGATCGTTTTTTGTTTCGTTTTCTGATCGTTTTCAAAAACGATCGTTTGGTTTTCGGAAAAAAACGATCGTTATTAAAAACTACCCACTCGTTTGAACTTTTAGAAAACGAATAACGATCGTTTCTGAAAACGATCGTTTTTATACGATTGTTTTTTTAAAAAACTATCGTTTCATAAAGAAATGATTTTTTTTCAAAAAAAATGAAAACCCTAACATCCCAAGTTGCTAATCGGACCTAGATGGGCACTTAATTAAATTTCTAAAGTGTTTAAAATGGAATCATAAAATAAACTTAAGGTTTATGGGCGTATACGTCTAAAACTTGATATTTTGTTTACATATATTTCAGACATTTCCTTTGAACAGCAAACAACGAATATATACTCGCCACACGCTCTTATCTTCGTTCCAATATATCTGCATCCTGCTGTGGTAAACCTTTGATATTTCATATTTAGACTATTTTTTAAACTGAATTCATAGTACAATATGCCATAGGTCTACAACATTAATTTAATTCCTTTAATTTAAATAGTTTTAACAGATTTGAACTAAAATTAACCAAAATAGTTTTAAACATTGCACTATTTTATATAAACTACAATCTAAGATTCCAGGTGGACAGTTTATCACAAAAAAAGATAAACCAGTAGATATGGAGTTTTCAAGCTAGAAAGATGTCAATAGATATAGATGGATGACAGATATATAGATGGATAGTTAGATAGATATAAAAAATAGATAGAAAGATAGATGAAAAATAACTGTAAGATGGAATTATAAAAATGTTTATCATCTAATAGTTAATACACCCTTTTATATTATACAAACTTGCCAACAATAACTAGATAAATAATGAGATAGAAGATAGATAGATAGATAGATAGATAGATAGATAGATAGATAGATAGATAGATAGATAGATAGATAGATAGATAGATAGATAGATAGATTTCCTTTTAGATTTCATTCTGTTGCACAAAAAAGAGTCTAAGAATTAATGATAAGTATTTAAAATGCAAGGATTAAATCTGAGATAATCCTTAATCCTTAGGATTAGATGAGTTTCTCAAACAGTGAGCAGAGTGTACTGTATAACATTTATACTCAGCAGAAAATCGTTGAAAAACTTAGCAAACATAATGTTAACATAAAATGAATCCGAAAGAAGTTTTCCACAATACTGCACACTCAGTTCAACTACCTTACATAGCTGGTCACTCCCTTTAAGTCGTGTAGAACTTTATTTCTCGGTTTAATGAGTCATTAACCTAACATTTATTTGAAAAATAAAGATAAAAGATTAATTTTATTTGGTAGTAAATAATTTACACTGATCCAAATTGCATTAAAATAGGTTTACTGTAAACTTAAAGAGACTGTAGACGTACTTTCATGGGACTTTCCATTTTCAGTTGGTATTCCCATGGATATATAATAAAAGTATTTCCGATTTTAAACCCTTTTAATCTTTTTCTGATTTCATTGCAATGACGGAATTATTCTCATTTTACTGGCTGAAACTTAAATAAAGTTCTATAGATGGAGGGTCACTTGATATTAGGTCAACAGAAAATTTTGAGTATCAATCTATCTATATCTGTTATTCATTTATTTATCCAAGTATAACAGGCAAGCTTGGCAATACTGTACAATTTCAGAAATGTTAGGTTTGTTTGTACGTATTCTTAAAAAACAAGCTATTTTTCCAGTGATTCCTTTTTTTACTGTCATATTTTTTGTTTACTATAGATATATTAATGCAGACTTTATCTTTTTCAATCTATCTGTCTATCTATCTGTCTTATTCTATCTATTATTAATCTACATGATGACGAATATGTTATCATGGATTAGCTAGGCGACACCCTCACCATTTTTAGTTTAGTTTTTCAAACCAATCTTATATATAGTCTTTTACTATATTATCCAGTAGTCCTGTAGTCCTTTAGTCCTGTAGTCTTGTAGTCCAGTAGTCCCGTAGTCTTGTATTCCAGTAGTCCTGTAGTCCTGTACAGTCCTGTATTCCTGTAGTACTGGACTACTATAGTCATGTAGTCCTGTAGTCATGTAGTCCTTTAGTCATGTTGTCATGCAGTCTTGTAGTCCTGTATTTTTGTAGACCTGTAGTCCTTCAGTTCTGTAATCCTTTAGTCATGTAGTCATGTATAGTCCTATAGTCCTGTAGTTATTTAGCCCTGTAGTCCTGTAGTCCTGTAGTCCTGTAGTCCTGTAGTCCTTTAGTCCTGTAGCCATATTGTTATGTAGTTTTAACCTATTTGAATCTTTAGTCATTGTGTTATTTAATGATGTTTTTCATAACAATAAAATCAACACAATTCTTTTGTTTTCAAAAACGCCCAAAACCATTAAGTCTTAGTTTAGTTTATTAGTTTTTACCCAGATGCGTTTTGTTTAATGTTTACAGTTAGATCATCCTTTGGACTGTGGACAATCACATTTTATCAACAATGATTTTAATTTACAGGACTTTATTTTCTAAAAACTAGGATAAAAAAGTGCCAATTTTCAAAAGTCTGAACTCTGAGTACAAAATGTCACTGGACACACTGGACTGAGCTTTAGATTTCTGGCACTTTTTCAGAAAACTTTTTTGGCGGTTTAGCACAGAGTACAGAATAGCAAAAAGAATAAATCCACTACTAGAGAAATAAGCATGTAAAGTTATTCAGTGGACATATAATAAGTCAAATATTGAATTATTTTGATCTCCATCAATCCTAGAAATAGAATTCTTGAGTATTGCCAAGGGCTTGAATATTCTACGCAAATACGCAAATCTATCTATCTATCTACCTATCAGTAATCTATTCCTAATCTATCCACCCACGCGCCATCTATTGTTTAATTCTGAATCTAACTGGACCTTAACTTACTATTGGGTGTTATAGCCCGAAGCAGGTTTACACGTTTTATTTAATTAAACTCCTTTGTTTTGCAGTTTTATTTTATCTTTTCTTCCCACTTAGATCCTCCTACAGCAGGAGTTTACATTCCCACTTAGATCCTCCTACATCAGGAGTTTACATTCCAACTTAGATCCTCCTACAGCAGGAGTTTTCATTCCCATTGAGATCCTCCTACAGCAGGAGTTTACATTCCAACTTAGATCCTCCTGCAGCAGGAGTTTACATTCCCATTTAGATCCTCCTGCAGCAGGAGTTTACATTCCCATTTAGATCCTCCTACAGCAGGGGTTTACATTCCCACTTAGATCCTCCTACAGCAGGAGCTTACATTCTCTCTTAGATCCTCTTACAGCAGGAGTTTACATTCCCACTTAGATCCTCCTGCAGGAGGAGTTTACATTCCCACTTAGATCCTCCTACAGCAGGAGTTTACATTCTCAATCCTTTTTCTGAATTAATTAAATGTTTCCCACCACATGTCGAACAAATTCTGGACGCTTCCGATCACTGATTCCGGGAGTTATTAAGGGCTTTGCAGTTTTTATCGGAACCTGTTTAACTTGATGTATTGTTAACGTAAAATTTTTTTTATCAAAACTATAACTACTTAGATCCAAGCGATTAAAAAAAATCCTTGGTTTGTATTTGAGGTTCTGACTTTTAAAAGGCAAAACTGACATCTCTAAAAATTCCAACATTTCAAAACCATGTAGTCTGTTCAAGAAAACAACAAAGCTAAAAAAACATTTGTTTTTAAACAAGAAAGAGCAAATGTTAAGAATAAATAATTTTGAAATTAAAAAACATTTCAGATTATTGTGGAG
>NW_019397878.1:8043-36054 GCF_000591075.1 Eurytemora carolleeae | reverse complement strand
GAAATTTGATATTTTTTTCCAAAAACAGAGGGTCTGAGGAGGTCGGCCCGGCGTCTAAGACTAGGTTTCAGACTCTAAGATTCTACCCGGGATGTGCTCTAAACTAGGAAATTATAGGACAAAAACAACTAGTTTTTAGCTCTGTAAGCATCAATGCAAAAATTATCATCTTTAATAAAATAGATTAATAATGACGATCTAAAAAGAAATTGAGTTTTAGGAATTCTATTCAATTCTATCTTGAGGTACAACTTAACTTGGAATGTATGTACATTCAATTATTCTACCAAGAATATCTAAGGACTGAATCAGATTTTTCCTCTAGTAGTTCTTATTTTGCCTTCAAAAAATCTGTAGCCTAATGGTTAAAAGGACAAAGGAGGAACATGTCGTAAAGTTACATTTTATTCAACAAGTTTTATCAAAACTATGATAGAATGTAAATAAAACTCGCATTAAAACTTTAAAACATTTTTTCTAGATTTAATGATTTTTAACATTGATTAGAAATATTAAATCTGACATCAAGGTTGTAAAATATTAAAAAATCGGCTAAACTTTACCCCCCCCCCCCCCCTCTCCTTCCCATGGTGTTAAAGAGTTGATGACATTGATCTTGGCGCATTTATACATAACCATTTATTATTTAAAAGGGGTAGATATAAGGAACAAGAATGAAAAAATCCTTGAAATAATTCACTCTTGTTTTATTACTCCGAGGTTGGATAAAGTCTGGACTTAAACCTGGTTCTGGAGCTGAGTATTGTTATATCCCTGAACAATATTCTTCAGGTAAACTTTAGTTGTTTATCCAGCATTGGAACCTGGAGTCATCCTTAGTAGTAGACAGTAGGGATATAGGGATACAGGGATACAGGGATACAGGGATACAGGGATACAGTTATACAATGATACAGGGTCACAGGAATACAAGGATACAGGAATACAGGGATACAGGGATACAAGGATACAGGGTTACTACTGGGATACAGTGAAACAGGGATACAGGTATAAAGGAATACAGGGATACAGGGATACAGGGGATACAAGGATACATGATACAGGGATGCAGGTATAAAGGGATACAGGGATACAAGGATACAGGAATACAGGGATATAGGGATACAGAGATACATGGATAAACAAATATAGGGATACATGATACAAGGATGCAGATATAAAGTGATAAAGGGATACAAGGATACAGGGATACAGGGATACAGGGATAATCAGATACAGGGATACAGAGATATACAGGGTACAGGGATACAGGGACACAGATATACAGGGATACAGAGACACAGGGATACAAGGATACACGGATACAGGGATACAGGAACACAGGGATGCAAGGATACAGGGATACAGGGATACAAGGATACAGGGATACAGGGGTATAGGGATACAGGGATGCAGGGATGCCGGCAAACAGGGATATTTGGGTCCGTTTTTATGTGGTTACTCGACAAAATTCAATAAATTCGGACAAGCATCTACATTTAGAACATATATCTTAGAACATATATTTTTCAAATATGTCGAAATGAAATGAGCCTCTTGTAAGCTACACAGCATTAATATTTTCAATGTTACCATTGACGAAATTTTCAATTACCCACAGTTCAAGGAGTTGCCATGCACGCTCGATTTACTTGTCATTTCTATAGAGAAACAGTAATTGGATTTACATGTCTCTTCTAAGGACAAACCGTAACTGGATTTACATGTCACTTCTATAGAGAAATCGTAATTGGATTTACATGTCACTTCTATAGAGAAACCGTAATTGGATTTACATGTCACTTCTATAGAGAAACAGTAATTGGATTTACATGTCTTTTCTAAAGAGAAACCGTAATTGGATTTTCAATTTTAGATAGAAAAACTAGGGTACCTTTTTTCTTAGCCAATGGATTAAAGAACACGATTATGAATCGAAAGTCCTATTTTTTATATTGGAGGATTCCTTGAAATTAGGTGTACAGTCCCTTTCTAAGAATGAAATTTAAAGGTTGCCCACAAGGAGACTTTGTCTGAACAAGTATGAATTAGATATTCATGGTTTCTTTAAACTGTTTATTTGTGGTTTCTCAGCAAACGTGAATTGCAGAATTATTGATCAGATTAAGGTGTCAAGGGTATCGTTGTGAATCTGGCATTTCCATCTTTGCATGTAGGGTCACTTGAAATTACGGTTACAGTACATTAAAGTTAATTAATTTAATATAGATTTATAGGGATTAATAATTTTTAAAAAAATGGAAAAATTGTTTTAAACGAAGATAACATGGGATTAGGAGAAAGTGATGATTACTTAGTGTATCCTTCCAGGTAATTATTAAACTACAATTATTCAGCGTATACTGGTATCCTGATTATTATTAAACTACAATTATTCAGCGTATACTGGTATCCTGATTATTATTAAACTACAATTATTCAGTGTATACTGGTATCCTTGTTGTTATTAAACCATGATTATTCAGTATATCCTGGCATCCTGGTTGTTATAAAACCATGATTACTTTAGTATATCCTGGTATCCAGGTTGTTATTAAACCATGATTACTCAGTATATCCTGGTATCCTGGTTGTTATTAAACCATGAATGATTACTCAGTATATCCTGGTATCCAGGTTGTTATTAAACCATGATTACTCAGTATATCCTGGTATCCTGGTTGTTATTAAACCATGATTACTCAGTATATCCTGGTATCCTGGATGTTATTAAACCATGAATGATTACTCAGTATATCCTGATTATAATTAAATCATGATAACTCATTATGTCCTGGTACCCTTGTTATTATTAAACCATGATAATTTAGTTATCCTATTATCCTGGTTATAATTAAACAATAGTTACTCTAATGTAATTACTCAGTATATCCTGGTATCCTGGTTATAATTAAACAATAGTTACTGTAATGTAATTACTCAGTATATCCTTGTATCCTGGTTATAATTAAACAATAGTTACTGTAATGTAATTACTCAGTATATCCTTGTATCCTGGTTATAATTAAACAATAGTTACTGTAATGTAATTACTCAGTATATCCTTGTATCCTGGTTATAATTAAACAATAGTTACTCTAATGTAATTACTCAGTACATCCTGGTATCCTGGTTATAATTAAACAATAGTTACTCTAATGTAATTACTCAGTATATCCTGGTATCCTGGTTATAATTAAATAATAATTACTTAGTGTATTCTGATTATCCTGGTTTTCATTAAACCATGAAAAAGAACAAAAAGTGGATTTTTCTAAAATGTTATAAATTCTTTATAATATAGTTCTTTGCCAATTAGATTTATTGTCAACCACAGAGCATTTCCATAGAAGATTACATAAAATCCCAAAATTTTTAATTCATTTGTTTCATTAGAACCATCTAAATTTATCTTTTAGTTGAATTGAATTGATTTTATATCAAACTATTTAAATAATTAGTATATGAGAATATAAGTATATAGTATGATAAATCGTATATTAAAGCGAATTGAAGAAGATTTAATGAAACTGTGAGTCCATGAGTTGATAGAGGTATAATCTTGATTATTTAGATTACTGGAGCAGTGTAACGATGTGGAGAAAAACCCTGGGCCTTTCGGTAGAAAATCCAAAGGAAAAAATGTCAGAAACATAAGTTTGAAAATATCATTATTTTATTATTGTTATTGACCTGTCTCACGGGGAACATTATATCATACCTTCCCCCCCTCAAAACTTTTTCATAAAAACTTTTGACACGAACCAAATGAAAATGTGATGTCACAAATAAAACATGATACCGGCAGGGGTATACAAAATGGATGAGACTTAAATATCATTCTTGAATCTGTAAAATAAACCGGTTAAAATGGGCTTTATACCATCTAGTTTTTTGTTTAGACCTAGACTTACAAAATAATTCCCGAGCCTCTTAATGATAATATTAGATTTAATAACTTTAACGTTTTTCTGGTACATTGTAAATGACATTAAAGAAATTCCGCATATTTTCAATTTTTATTTGCGAATTTTCAAATTATATTTGCATTTCTGGAATCCTCACCAGGTTTGGTTTAAACATTTTACAAAAGAGATAAGTTTCGAAATGTTAAATAGGTTTTATTTAAAAATGTCGGAATAAACAAATATCGGCGGTTAAAGGAAAAGAAAAAAATGCATAATCTTGAATTCTTGATCTCGATAACCTATGTAAACACTCTTAAGATAAGAATATATTATTGATCCTTCAATGCAATTTGTCCCTGCAGTGTATGACAACTACGGGATATCAAAGAGAAGTAAGGTTTATCCACATAGTCTGCATAAGATGGAGATTAAGGCTTTATTTCTGACTACTCGTAAATGATAATTAACCATAGATAAAGATAGATTGCGCATAAGACGACATTTATCATCCTGAAAGATATAAATGTACAGAGATGTTTTAAAGATATTCCAATTATATATAGATTAACTAGGTCGGTTATGAACATTGGCTGTTCTTATGTCATTGAGTACAAAGAGAAATGTACATTTTCCAGCGAGCCATGAATTTAAGAAATCTTTTGAAACTATAAAAAAAATATTTTTCAACCTATTTATTTTTTTGACATTTTCTGTACTATAGTTGGGTCCCCCAGAAAAGACGATAAAGACCTTCAACCAAAAGTAAGAGTTTCCTGTAAAAAGATCATATATGTTAAGACTAAAAAAAACTAATTTCTATTTTGAATTTTATTAACCTTAACCTTTCACAACTTTCATGATTTAAGTCTGCCCAAACCACCCCAAACCATAAAACGCCACTTATCCAGTTGAGGGAATGGGAGTGCTCAGCCCCCCCAAAGCTTGCTCCTGCTGACGCCCCTGATAGTGTAACTGAAAGTTCTTAAAAATTTATTCATTATCAAATTATTTTCTTGTAATTTTAAGCAAAGTTCATGAAAAAGTTCGTATATAGTCTTTAAAAAGTTAAAACCATGAAATAGAGCAACTGACAAATTGAATGATATATTTAACCATATGCATTGATGACAAACGCCGATTTTATTTTGATAGAAATTATTAATATCTGAATAGATTTATGTAATACAACCCGGCACTTGCTGTCAATACTGTCTGGGAAATTTATTCCAATATAGATAGAAGTGCAACCTGAGATTATAGATTCTAGACACAAGAATATCAAACAAAATACAAAAGAAAAATCTGTTTTGATTTTACATAATCCTATGTTTAAAGGCACCGTAAACGTAATTCTAAGAGACCCCTTCACCAAGATGGAAATGTCCGAAAATAGATGTAAAAACACTTGAAAAGTATTTAATCCTGATAATTTCTCTAATCTTTCCTGTAAGCAAGAAATGAGCAAGTTGGTTAATTTATAGAATTATCAATATAGCATAAAGTTATAATAAGCTGTTTAAATTTTTCAAACATTTTCACATTCATTTTCACAAATAAATGTATTTCGTCAAAATAGTTTGATTATTGATTTAACGTTTTTAGATTAGTTTATGTAAAATTATCAGCATTATGAATTTATCTTTATTTGTTCTTAACTTATAATTCCAAACTGTATATGTATATATATATAAGTGAATATTCAAAAATCATATATGTATTATATATTGAAGTGCTTGATTGATTAATTGATTAAGTGCCGAGAAGTGGAAGATCTCCGGGTACTTGTGGATCGACAGGCAGAGATGATCGAGATACAGCGATCCGAGATACAGGTATACCGATAATGTACAAAGATATGGTACAAGTAAAATGATTTATCATTCTGATTTTCTAATAAGCCTTTATAAAAACCTATCCGTTTATTTCTATTTTCCAATTACAGCTTATGTATGAGGTATACATAACGTTTAACAGGAAAATAGTATATTTCTCATAGAGAAAAGGTATTTTTAGTTTTGTCAAGTTTTGGATTAAGATTGGCCATTTTGACACAGCTTAATTTATATATATCTTTACGGATCAACCGTCGTTTTTAATATTTAATGTTTGGGAGCTTCTGACTTTTCTGATCTATTTTTTTATTAAGATTTGTTATTTTATGTACAGAGATTTGTTTGTTTATGTACAAAGGTTTTTTTTTTGTGTACAAAAATTTGTTTGTTTATGTACAAAGTTTTTTTTTGTTTATGTACAAAGATTTGTTTTTTTTATGTACAAAGATTTGTTTGTTTATGTACAAATATTTGTTTCTTTATGTACAAAGATTTGTTTGTTTATATGCAAAGATTTGTTTGTTTACATTTTTTTCTTTCTAGATATTAAAGAAGAAGGTTGAAGACGGAGAGCGGAAACATGTAGATTTTAGGTACAGTTGGCACATTTTAATTAAAAATGGGTGTAAAGATAATTTTAAGTGACCCTCCATTTATTAAGTGCCTACCTGATTAACGGTGCTGGGACATTAAATATAGAACATTTGAAAGACAGGACATTTTATATATGAATTTCATAGAAAAAGAAATTCTAGATACGACGTACATTTCAACGACAGTATATTTCATAGACAGACTATTTTATAGGCAGCAAAGATTTTTGATAGAAAGGTAATTTTACATAGGAGCATTTTTTTCATAGCAATGTAAGGTTTTGGGTTTTCAAAAACTTCAAAAAAAATATGATCAGTTTGAGATAAGTTTTTTTTATAAAATTTCCTATATCTGTAAAATTCCTGTCAATGAAATGTGCTCTATTCATAAAATGTCTTTCTATGAAATGTCCCTGATTCACAGCAGTATTACGTAAACAAATACCTTAGCAAGGACGATTGAGATGTCCTTATTTTATTATTATTTTTTAGTGTTATGATGATAAAATATCTTATTAAAACGATCAATTTTAATAAAAATTTCTAAATTACTAATTGTGAAACAGTTTTAAGGAACTCACGTTTTTTTTCTTATGTGAAAATAATTCCTTCTATATTGTTTAGTTCAGAACTAAGTGAAATACGGAAAAACTGGCTTCAGGCCCAAGGAATGCTAAATAAATATATCAGGAACAATATACAATGTAAAAATTTATAAAAGTTATTCATCAAAATTATATAAAATTGATATGATTTAGCATTTAAATATCAGGAGATTCGAAGGTTATTCCAGATTTAGCTCTCAATGCAAAGGTATTTACCAGTTTCTCATTTCATTCTCAAAAATTAAATTTTAAATTTTTCTTTCTTTTTAAAATAATGTTTCAATAATTTACTGCACAAATTCAATACAATCTATAATCAGAATTCAATTCTGCATCGCAGATTTTCACGAGATATGCCAAAAATGCGCAAACACCAATTTCAATCTGCCAATTTTATCCAAGAATTCTGTACATTTCACATTTCATCATAGAATGATTTAAACTTAGAATGATTATAGCTGCTATAGAAAATATTTTGAAAAGTTTTCAACATTATATGTAAAAATAATTCAGAAGTGCACCTTGACATTATTTTTTTTTTAAAAATCTGATAATTGATAAAAATGTCCACTAAAAAATCAAGAATGATTTCCAAATAGCTCCTTTAAATTATAAATCAAAATTGGGTCTGACAATATTATAAAAATTTCGAATAAAAAATCAAATTGTGACTGAAAAAAAAATCAAATAATTACCTGTACCTTTCAAAATGTTGACTGATATTACTCAAATTGAAGACTTATAATATAATTCAGAATGATATCCTGTTCATGCCACCAAATCAAAATGGTAGCCATGTAAAACTATCTAAAATGGCGTCTGTGTCAAAATAAACTGATAACGGGTTCAGGTTGAGAGCCTGGTTGGAGCTTATAATGATATCCAGGATAGGCTCTACGAGATCGACAAGACCTGGAGGAATAACCTTGTCTTCTTCGGAGTACCAGCAGATACAGGGAACACAATAAAACTAACTACAACGAAGTACTGATCCTGACTTTTCAGTCATATTTTGATCTCGAACTCTGCCGAGACATAGTGCATGTCTTAAAAGACTTTTTAAACTTTAAGATTTAAAATATATATTCCAACAAAAGAGTATAAACATCAAATACGAGAAATTTTCATTTAAAGGATTAAAATGGGTTCCACAGTTAATGCTCACTGACTTAAACCAGACCAAAAACTTGCCAAAAACTCAAATTTTCTATTCTTTACTTTTATGAATACTGACGGTGTAAGCATTTGCGATTTAAAAATACGAATTCTTCTAGATCATTTAATTACCAAAATTTTAAACAACAAGTCTAAAAGATTAATATGAAACGAGATCTAGACAGACCCCCAAGAAAGTTACGTGCGCATGCCGCAATGAATTATAAGACAGAGAAAAAGAGCCTAGTCTAGCCGCGGCGCACTACCTCCAGTGTCTTGTAACTTTATGCGGCAAGCTACCTGAGATCTAGTAGTTTCTATGTGTATTCAGGTACAGATGAAGACTGTTTTACATCAGAAGAAAAAGTTAGAGATATAATCAGGAAAACAGATCAACATATAATCATTGAAAACAAATATTTGTTTTTAACATTAATCAATAATACGCCGGTCTCTCAAATTTTTCAATTCTGAAAATTTCCACACAAATTCATATTCTAACCTATATTTGAAAATGGTGCACTGTCTCATTGATATTTCATGTTTATATCTATCTCTAAAAGTTGATTGTTCGGTCAAGGAGAAAACTACGGATATCACGAGATATTCCCTTTAACAGGTAAATATAAAACAACAAGAACCTTGAACAAATTAAGAACAAAATTATGAAAGTTCATAATAATTACATAAAATGGGTGAAATACTAATTTTCTCAGAGAATTTTAACATTGTTTAAAGTATTGAAAGCAGTTTTTAGAACTGACAGAGATTTTACAGTTGTTCTTTTAGAACTGACAGAGCTTTTACAGTTGTTCTTTTAGAACTGACAGAGCTTTTACAGTTGTTCTTTTAGAACTGACAGAGATTTTACAGTTGTTCTTTTTAAAATACTTTAAAGCTTTAACAATAAATGAATTTGGCATTTAATGAATGGATTGATAAATCTATTAATTTTAAAGTTGATGATGTAATAAATTAATTTTGTTTCTATTCTTAGAGTGACTAAAATACTTTAAGTAAAGATTATTCCATGTTCTTGATAATCTTTAATTATTATCTAGGTGTCCTTACTTCTTATTAAGACGTCCATAAGGGTCAGAAAGATATAATACTCTAAAAATAGATATCGCAGTTTAGCAAGACAACAAAATATATATCAATACGTTAACACATTTTAACAATATGGTGATTCCACCGTTTGGTCCTTTTCTCAGTAAGCTAATGTGACTCTTGATGAAAATTATAACTAAACATTTTTTATAATTCTATGTCAGTGGATGCGTTTTAATTAAAAAAATGTAAATAGACTTTAAGTTCCAAGATTGTTGAAATATAAATCAAACCACGATTGAAATCAAATTCTTAAAAAAATGAACACATCTTACCCCTTGTTAGCCTAGGTGTATATTGCATATGCAATATATATTATTTATACATATACATAGTTGATGCAGAATGTATTGTACAATGTACATATTGTATATACAGGGTGACACGTGTAAAGGATATTATTATGTATTCATGTATTGTATAGGTGTTAGGTACTTTCCCAAAGGCATTTTCTCAATGGCAACTTCCCAAGTGACAATTTTCTAAGTGGCAACTTTAAAAAATGTGCAATTTCCCAAGCGCCAACTTCCCAAATGTACTTCCCGCTTGGGAAATTGCACATTTGGGAAGTTTCCACTTGTGAAAATACCCTTGGGAAGTTGTCGCTTGTGAAAAGGCCTTTGGAAAAGTACCTAACATAATTGTATAAACAGGGTGACACGTGTAAAGCATATATATTATGTATTGTATAAACAGGGTGACACGTGTAAAGCATATATATTATGTATTGTATAAACAGAGTGACACGTGTAAAGCATATATATTATGTATTGTATAAACAGAGTGACACGTGTAAAGCATATATATTATGTATTGTATAAACAGGGTGACACGTGTAAAGCATATATATTATGTATTGTATAAACAGGGTGACACGTGTAAAGCATATATATTATGTATTGTATAAACAGAGTGACACGTGTAAAGCATGGTCCCGAGTTTAGAGGTCAGAAACCTATCCAAGTCCAGTTTGCTAATTACAATGACAAGGTAAACTTTAATCAAATCTTATTTTTAATCCTGTTTTTATATTAATGGAGCAATTTGATTGATTGAAAATGCAAAAGGGAGATATTTCTGCTTGAAATGGGGTTCAGAGTTTTAATTGTGAAAAAAGCAACCTTAGATTTCTTCTAGTTGCGTGTATTCTAATATATATCATAATATTCATATGCACTTACATATTTAAAAAAAATCTAAAACTATGTGAAATGGAGTTGAGTTTTTGCCCCATACTCTGATTTTCTAATCTCTATATCTTTGTAACCCAATGTCGTTGAACTTAAATATTTCAAACTATTAATACTTATAGATAAAATAAATTAAGTTTGAAATATGAAAGGTTTGCACTATCAGGTTGCAAAAATATTGGAATCAGAAGATTTGAGTTTCTGGCAAAAACTTAATTCCTTTCCAGGAAGACGTTTTGAGAAAAGCAAAGTTATTAAAAGGAGGAAATATTCATATTTCAGAGGATTTCTCCAGGTAAATATAGTTGTAGTAAACATAGGAAATATTCATATTTCAGAGGATTTCTCCAGGTAAATATAGTTTTAGTAAACATAGGAAATATTCATATTTCAAAGGATTTCTCCAGGTAAATATAGTTTTAGTAAACATAGGAAATATTCATATTTCAAAGGATTTCTCCAGGTAAATATAGTTTTAGTAAACATAGGAAAAATTCATATTTCAGAGGATTTCTCAAGGTAAATATAGTTTTAGGAAACATAGGAAATATTCATATTTCAGAGGACTTTTCATGGTAAATATAGTTTTAGTAAACATAGGAAATAGTTATATTTCAGAGGATTTTTCAAGGTAAATATAGTTTTATTAAACATAGGAAATATGATGCGGAAAGTTAATAATTTGTTATTATAATTATATAAACCAAAGAGAACGTGTCAATTATATTTTCTTTAAGTCAATTTAAGATTTAATTCTAGTCATGCGAAGAACAAAAAACTCCCCATGCTTTTTTTACTAATAAAATATATTTAAAAACAAAATAAAATACATTAAAAAAGTTCTAGACTCGATAATTGTGTAAATTAAAATGCATTTGGTTTGTTTTGTAAAAAATCAAGCAAAAAAAAAATATCCTTTTAGAATTCCAGTTTAAGTCGTGTACCTTAGCATAGTATTTGCCAATGGAAAATAAAAGTATTTAATAGAATCCAATATTACCTTAAACAACTCTAGTATTACATTTACAATACTTTATTATTTAAATAATGTTTTAGCATAACTATTCTTTCTGGTTCATTACGTGTTTTAAACATAAAGCTTTCATTGTATCCCTAACTCTGTGGATTTGCAACAGGGAAAAAGCAAGTTGGCAAATCCCAATATTGGAATATAATTCTAAATGATTTAACCCTATCTCTCCCGTGGGGAGAACGGGGTAAATTAACAATGGTCTGTTACAGTAAAGAAACCCCCTTTGTATTTCTAAACATCAAAAATAAAGTTTGATAACGGTTTAATTTATCTGTAGGACTCCAGCTAGTTAATTATATTTAGGCAGACTACTTTACTCTTTAAACATTGATTAATAAAATGTGAAAAATAAATTAATAAGATTTAACTCTCTACTCTGCGGATGTGACATTCAAGTGCTTCTCAAAAATGCAAATATTTATGAGTAGATTAAGTAACAAAGAAAGAGATTGGGTAATGCCTAATCTAGATTTTTTTAAACACAGACAGGCCTTTTGTCCGTCTTTTACCATCCCTTTATACTTCAAAGACTTTTTTTATTGTAAAAAATCCTTTAAATTGCAATTTTTTTATTGACAAGTAAAGAGGGGGATGTGAATATTTCCCTTCTTTTCGCTCTATTAAAGGTTAATAAAAACATTATTTTTTTAGGCTTAATACATGTTAGTCGTTTATTTAAAGTTTATTTCTATATAATAAAGCGCTGTGCTCATATTAGTATATTTGTATATAGTCATATAGCTGGATCAAAATGTCTGAAATTTTTTAAAATTCATTTCGATATTTTTTTCTTTCAAAAATCAAAATTTTTTATTTCGATTTTTTAAAAATTCCATGGGCAACGTTAGCTATAATATCATAAGATGTTTTACTTTTGTAGAAAAGTTCGTGAGCAGAGACAAGAGTTGATTAAGTTTATGAAGGAAATTAGATCCAGGGATCCAGCTCGTCGGATGGTTCTCAGGTCAAATATTCCAAAATTTTTAAACTTTTAAATATTAACAAATTTAAAACTTCAAAATATTTACAATTTTACAACTTTTAAATATTAGTTTGGTCAAACTTTGCAGAAAGATTTCAATTTGCTGTCTATTGAAATCATGTAATGGTTAGGAAAATTATCATCAAATTTTAAATTTTTATTTCTTTGCGGGATTCTGCACCGACTTTATTTCATGAATTATCTTTTGCACATGATTCTTTAAGTTTAGGGAGTTTACAAATAATGTTTAATCGCCCTGAAATCTGTAAAGTATTCACAAGGGCTAAGTTTATATTATAATGTTTAAACAATGTTAAATATTGATTGCTATACACGGTTTGGAACTTATTTCCCCTGAACTAGGTATGATAAACTGTATATGGGCCGGGATGTGTTTTTCTACAACGATGGAACTCAGCGAGTAGAAAAACTTCATCATCATTTAGACACAGGTTTATGCAAATTTAACAACTTAAACGAATAAAAATACCCTTTGAGATTGAAGGCAAAAGAATTGAGTCTTTGCAACAAATCCCAATTTTCTAATACCTATATATCTACAACCAAATTATGTAAACCTTTGATATTTCAAACTTCGATTGTTTGATATAACAGAATCACAGTTTGAAATATCTAAGGTCTACAACATTGGGATGTTAAGATATAGGGATTTAAAAATCAGAGTTTGTGACAAAGACTTAATTCCTTTTGAGTGAAAGACACAGCTTGCTGTAACAAAGACCAAACTGTTAAATCCCCGTAATTTGAATTTATTTTAAACCATGCAATCCACATTAAATTTTATCAAATGTTTCTAAATTCTTCAAAGATCCCTCGTAAAAATGTCTGAAATATTTAAAAAGAAATTATCTTAAATGATCTTGATAATTTTCAATCTGTTTCTCAGGTTCTCACAGTAATCCTGTCCTGGAGAACCTGATAACCGAGGATGCCAGGAATGCTCATGATGCTGCTCTACTCAGGTGAGAAACCAGGAACCCAATTTAATGAATTTAATGAGCTGAACTGCCTATGGCCGGTTCAAATTTGAACCACCGATTCAAAATTATAGATTACGAAAGGATTTGAATCAATGCTTTAAATTTGACCCGGCGGTGGGCAGATCAAATTCATTAAATTCAGCCCCAGTTCAGTTATCTTAAAAAGACTGCTCATGTTTTTTTAATGGTTGAACTGAGATTTGCTAGACTCAGGTTAAGAACCAGTTTATTTATCTTAAAGATACTGTTCATGTTTTTTATGGTTTAACCAAAAATTTTCAAGTTGAACTGAGATTTGCTAGACTCTGGTTGAGAACCAGTTTATTTATCTTAAAGAGACTGTTCATGTTTTTTATGGTTTAACCAAAAATCTTCCATGAACCAAGACTTGCTAGACTCACATAAAGAACCAGTTTGTTTATCTTAAAGGGGCTGTTTAGGATTTTGGCACAGTTCAATTTAACTGAGTTAAACCATTCTTTGTGTGTATTTTGGAGCACACATCAAACCTTCACTAGTATATACAATATATACAGCCGAACCATCGAGTTCTGTAACATGATACATTTTGAAATTTGATAGGATTAAATCTTCGACAGCATGATAATTTACAACACCTTCAGTACATTCAATACTGAAAACTTCTGATTGTATACTTCTGTTCAAAAAATTCTGCATTAACCATCCTTTAATAGACTTGAAGGCGACAAACAAATTCTTTCATTGTATTCATTAATATAGCATTAGCTGTATGTGAAGGAATAAGGGCAATGTTTTGTGGTTCGTTTTCACAAATTCAGTTTTTTTCTAAGATGTTTATTACAAATGAAATACGATTTTTATTTTGCTTTTAGCAATCAAGCTAATTTTTAATAATAATAAATATGATAGATATTTATCAAACCGATTTTTTAAAACGATTTAAATTGCTTAGGTTGAGTAAAAATGTGTATAGTGTAATAAATGCAAAATTATCGAGCATACAATTTTGAAATAGGATATACCATCTCAAATTTTTTGTGCAGTCAAACAACCCTATAATAAGCTCAGTATTTAAATGCTTGTATTTAGAAGACCCAGATCTAAACTAGGATCTCGAACCAGAACTCCAGTTCTCTCCAGACAAAACTCAATGTCTATGGATGAGCTTAATCACAACGAGGTTGGTTTATCTTCGTGCAGTGGGGGTATTTCACCTCTTTTGACATTTCTTTTTTTACTACATTTTCTCTTACTATTGTATATTTTTTTGTAAATAGTAAAAACATTGCCGAATATATAAAATTTGGCAACCTTGCGAGATGGTATGCGAGACTGGTTGTACGTTCTCCAACCCCTTTTTATCAATACTGAGCCCGCGATTTAAAAACTTCGGCTCGAGCCGTAATTCCTTAAACCTGACTTTAAGACCCAGTCTTCGACCCAACTCTGACCGACCTTGGTTGGTTTTAGTGGAGAATAAGGAGCTCAACGTTGAGTCTTATAAAAACCCGGAATGCGCCAATTCCTACCATTATAATCAGACAAATATAATATTAAACTGGTTTTTTGAACTCAACTCTGTGGAAAATAAGATGCAGCTTGAATCCATAGCTCAAGTCGTAAATAAGGACCAACGACTGCTCAGACCCGAGCCATATTTTCTCAAAGGAGTTGAGTCTTTGCCACAAACTCTAATTTTATAATCCCTATATCTTTGGAACCCAATGTCGTAAATCTTTGATATTTCAAACTTATATTATTTGATCTAACAAAATTCATAGTTTGAAATATCTAAGGTCTACGACATTGGAATCCAAAGAAATAGGATTTAGAAAAGCAGAGTTTGTGGCAAAGACTCAATTCCTTTTTTAAATCGCAGCTCTGTTTAGATAATCTTCAAAGGTTTAAACTTATTTTCTGCTTCATCTTTGCATTTATTAAACCATGGTTCATAAAATTAACAAACCTTTGGGACATTTATCTTCTATTTACTGTTTACTTATCAAACAAGGAAAGAACTTCCTTCCCTTAAACTCTATTTTATAATTTTTGCATTTTTGCAAACTGATGCTGATAACCTTCTTGCTAAACTCATAAAAGTTTAAGCAACCAGAGGCCGAATTTAAAGAATTTTAGCCGAGGTTTAAATTTAAGCCATTGGTTCCACTTAAAATTTTTTTATTGTTTCAAGATTAAAGCCGGCGCTTAATTGAAACCGGTTTTGGCGGATTTAGGACGTGGCTCAAATTCATTTTTGGACACAGGTTGCAAAGTTATGGGTATAATAAGATTATAATATTGATCTTATATCAAACCATTTTCAATATTTATCAGGATTATAATTATGGTACACCCCAACCTACTCCCTTAAGACGACCAGCCACTAGTAGGTTAAGAGGAGTTCAGAAATCTGCATCAGCTGATTACCTAAACTCAATGCCTACTCCTACCAGGCTCCTTGTAAGCTTTATTAATTCTTTTTATTTATCAGCTTCACATCCTGAGACCAAATTTAAAGAGTTTTTAGCCAGGTCTAAACCAGAAACCTGGCTGAACTGTTTACCGCCAGTTCAAATTTGAACCATTGATTCTATTTCTTACTCAATCTTTAACTTTGAATCGGTGGTTTAAATTTGAACTGACAGTAAGTAGTTCAAATGCATTAAATTCGGTCTCTGCTCTCGAAAAATTTGTTAATTTCAATATTATCAACCATATTAAAGAAACAATCGCTTTAATTTCAAGTAACCCTCCATTTACAATTTTAGGTCACTTTAAATCTATATGTTAAAGACATCTTTGTTTTTCTAGAGAAAAATAGTTTAAATTCTTCAAATTTTGCATTGTTTCAATATAGATATAATCCGTAAGTCACGCAATTAATAAAAAAAAAAAACAATTGATCAGACAAATGTTTTATGGGTACCTTTGTGCATTGAACATTTCATTCTATAACTGAAAAGTCCTCGAATTTACTCTACAATCTTTAAAACATTAAAAAATGTTTTCTTTTGTTTTAGGAACAAGCACGAAACAGATCTTCTATGATTCTTCAGCCTGAAGCATACACTAATCAGACTCCGTCAAGACAGAAGAATGTCGAACAACACTCCAAAACTTTTTCATCTGACGAGGATACAGAGATAGCTGTAAATATCCCAGATACTCCTAAAAAATCTCTATTGGTTAATGGCTCTCCGACCAAAACCAACCCATTTCCTAGACTAGCAGTGCCCAGAAGTGCTAAGGAATTATTACATAAGATTTTATCACAAAAGATTGTTAATTGATTACATCAAAGATAAATTAGAGAGGGTGTAGTTGGAACTAGTAACGGATTACTCAGATAGATTAAAGTAGCTGTGTTTGGATTTAATCATAGATTACAAAGACGAGTTAGAAAGGAAGTATATGGAATTAGTACAGATTACGCAGATGGATTAGAGAGGGTGTAGTTGGAATTAGTCACAGATAACACAGATGGATTGGAGAGGGTGTATTTGGATTTAATCACAGATTATACAGATGGATTAGAGAGAGTGTAGTTGGATTTAATCACAGACTATTCAGATGGAATAGAAAGGGCGTAGTTGGATTTAATCAAAGATAACACAGTTGGATTAGAGAGAGAGTGTAGTCGGATTAAATCAAAGATAATACAGATGGATTAAAGAAAGAGCCTAGTCAATTTTAAACAGATGTATTAGAGAAGGTGTAGTTGAATCGAATCACAGATTATTCAGATTGGATAGAGAAATTATAGATGAAATTGAAATCATAAAGTACAATCTCATATTCAATTTACGAGCCATTTGTAACCACACAAACTCAATCTCTTGTCCAATCTGTGAAATCTCTGGATTTAAAGTTTGTCTAGAATTAAAGACAATATTGTCATTACTGTATCGATAAACTATAATCTTCTTTGTAATAAAATCATTTTAAAGGGAAGAGAAAGAAAATCTGTTGTTTTCAAAGGTAACATTACAATAGCTGGGCAAAAAGGGAGGGATGTCAAAAGTTGTCTAATGTCTGAAAGATTAAAGGGGGTGTTGGGTTGATGCTGATCCCGAATTGATTTCGGATTTGATCGCTACAAATTTAACTTCTAACTGTTGCGCATATAACAAGAAAATGGTGTAAACCCCATATATAATGGTCCTTGAATTTATATGGGCTCTACTCTCTGGTCCTGTCTATACGGGCTCTCTGGTCCTGTCTATATTTGGGCTCTACTCTCTGGTCCTGTCTATAAGGCGTCTTTAAAATTTGTTTCTCAAGACGGGCCACAGATAGAAGTTAAAGTAGTAGCGATCCAAACCAAATTTAATTGGAGGACAGCCAATAACCCCTTTTCATTTTTCGCGAACACTCCCTTTACGCTTATTCATTTTATTTTTGCTATTTTAGATTCTAGTGACGACGAAGATGAAATTTTGGAGTTGAATGTGAGTAATCATATCCAGGACACGCCTAGACCGGGTAAACCATTTTTTATTTATATATCTTGAAAAGTGTATAAATTTTATCATTTCCTCCATTGTTTCTACTGAAGAAGTGCGCAAGTCATTAATGTCTTCTTCATTCTTGACCAGACATTTGTTATTACGAATCCAGTCCCTTTAAGCATAGTATTTTAAATATCAAGGAGAATAATCGTAGTTTGAATTTGACCAGATTCTAAAATATATTGTGATTAGAATTAGATGGAGAGTGTAAACTAGTTGTTCCAGCAGTAGGATCCAATTCAACAATAAGTCGGCCCTCCTCACCATCCCTTCCTCCCATCTATCCTCCAGCTATCACACCCTATTCTTCAACTACCACGCCCTCATCTTCAGCTTCACCGCACTCTTCTCTAGTCAACACGTCCTCTGGTACAATATTATATAAATGAATACTCGTCTCAAACTATAATTTTCTCCTCCCTATTTCATTCCTATCTAAGGTTTACAGCAGATATTAAAATATAAGGGAACCCGGCTTTGTCTGGAAACTGAATTTTCTCAATAAAATTCAACCTTCTCGATCATCTTAGAAACTTTTAAATCAAACCATTTTGTGGTTCCTACCGTGTTCCAATTTTAGGAAAATCAGTCAAGGGGTACATATACATGAGTTATCTTTAAACATCCAAACAGACAAACAGAGATTACAACTTACATAGATATGATAATAATGAGTATGAGTATCAGTTCCTTGCTGTATATGGTTCATAGAATTAACTAAAAGAAAAGTAAAAAATTGACATTTCAAGTGACCCTTTTTTGAAAGTGAACAGTAATGTGAATAATTTGGGGTGTTTTTTAGCTTTTATTTTTTAGAAGAAAAAAATGATGTCTCATTCATTTTTGAAAGTACATCTAGATTACCTTTAATGCATGCAAGCTACTTTTTTCATTAATGATTTTTAGATCTTAGTACTGCACTGGTTCCTGTACTGCAGAGTTCTAATGGTACCAACTGTACATCAGTGTACACAAACACTCCCATTGATCCCCTGGATAGATCTGTTGTACCGCTCAGCTCCGGGAATAATATGATTGTACAGCATGTAACCATGAACGGGATGCCCCTGGTTAACTATGAAAAAACTGAGATAGTTCCCTTGAATTTTAAATCTGGGATTCCAGCAGCAATTAATTATACAAATCATAAATCTGCACACAATAATTCAGGTCAGTCACATTTTTTATAATAAAACAAGACCTTTGTATATATATATATATATATATATTGCATATAGCTGGCCAAACGGCTGGACCGATTGGGCTGAAATTTTTTGTGAACACTCATGGGTGGCCACTGGCCGGGGGGTTTTATAGGCTAAAAAACTTCAAAAATTATTTTGTTTCAAAAAAAGTTTTTTTTAATTTTTCCACGACAACGCTTGTTTATTATAAATTTAATATTAGCGCATTTCGCTGACCTCATTCAGAGAATTTTTAAGTATATTTGGTTAAAAAACTTTCCATCTATTGGCTCAAACATCCTAAAAAGATTATTTACCTGGTAAAATATCACAAAATCAATCAACTTTTTATTATACCTTCGTTAGCATCGCGCAGGATTACCCCCCAATAGATGAGAGTAAAGAGGACATGAAACTCTTTAAACATTACGATCCCATAGTTGAATTAGGTCTTTTGTCTTGAATAAAGTCGTTTAATGGCTTATTCAATTATTGGGCTAAAAAAAGAAACAAAAGAATTGAGTCTTCGCCACAAACTTTAAATTTTCTAATCCACAAATCTTTTCTGTCTGGTAGTGTAGACTTTGATTATTTCAAATCTGAATTATTTGATCTAACATAATTAATAGTTTGAAATATCTATGGTCTACGACAATGGGTTACACATAAATTGGAAGTATAAAATCAGGGTTTGTGGCAAAGACGCAAATGTTTACAGTTGCAGGGAATTGTGACAATAAAGAAACAGACGGTTGCAAATTTAAATTAATACTTTTAAATTCAAGCAATTTTTTAAAAGACTTTTTTACTATATTTTATGTTCCGTTGTATTCCTTAGACTACAAATTAAATAATAACTTTCATGTCCATTAAAATTGTTTTCTAGAAATAAAATAATTAAAATAGTTTCAAAGTTTTTGTGATATTGCAGATTGCGGCATAATTTTGCAAGACTTGATTATTGCAATTTGCAAAGTAAAAGAATAGAAAAGTTAGGTGACAACATTTCAATACTAGGACAAGAAAAGAATTTTGAATTAAATGTCCAAATATTGAAAGTTTTGCATTCTCTGAGTTCTTACGACCTCAGCTCAGGGATATTTTGTTGAAAAACAATCAAATTAATTTTGATTCTACAGAGTTTATTAAAAAAAATTTTCTTTAGGTTAAATTCTCATTTAAGCATTATAGCTTTCAGGTTTATGGGTCCTGCATACTTTTAAAGAAGAACGTATTATGTTTGCACCAATCAATTTCTAACCATAGTTAACTTCAACCCTATTGTCTTGCTTTTTACGTTTTAGATCTAATACATTGTTATAGTTTATCTAATGTAATCCAAATCGAAACAAAAAGCGATTGTGTAAATTCCTCTGAATTGATTCTAATTTATTTCAGGAAAACTGCCACTAACCTTCTCATCCCATTTCAATGGTGGATCCAGTAAACCAACCAATCTTGTCAAAACATCAAGAGGTAATTTAAATTTTTTAAAACAAAAAAAAAATTAGAATTTTTAGAATTTTTTCTCTTTAAATATTTAGAAGGAACGAGTTCACAGACGGGTATGCTAAAACTCAATGTAGCAATTGCTGGAGAGTTTTCAATGGGAGAGTTCAAGGAGAATTAATCAAGAGAATATCACTGAACATAACATTTATTCCTAAACAGGCCAGAGAGGGGCAGGGGGTGGGGGTGCAAGCACTAGCACTCTCATTTTTGGACACAAGTTTTTTTTACTTGTAAGGAAATGGTATTTTAAGGGTCTTTCTAAAATAAAATTTTTAGATCTTAAAACTTTAATCATAAAAAAATTATTTTAGATTTTTTTAACACAGGCCGGACTTTTTACCGCCCCATTCATAAAAAATAAAAATCATTTTAAATCCTTTAAATTTCTATCAATTTGAAAGTAAACATAATTCACGGTGATAGTATCAAAAATAAGAGTGCAAGGACAAAAAAACTCAGTTACAATTAGCTTTCTCTGGGATATCTTCGTTTTCAGATTGGTTGCGTATTTGCTGAATATGATCTGTTTAAACCTACTATTTATACACAAAATTGTATATATATATATATGCATTTTCGTATGAATTTGACACCGTTTTAAAGCAATTACTCGAGACCGGAATATCAGATATAATTTTCATGGGTCGCAATCAAGAGCTTAAGTGATAAGTTTTCAGCCCCTTTCATTTTTCCTTTAAGAAAACTAAAAATGTGCAAATTTGGTTTGTCATAGGCTTTCCAAAAAGCTAAAAATTATCAACATCTAACAACTGAAAGTGGGTCAAAACAAAGATGTTTAGTTCGTTTCAGAAAAAATAGTCATTCAGGCAGTATCCCTGAGGACTCAGACAGTTAGTATAAAAGCCCGTTTTTAGACCCCAAGGGAGGGCTATGGGTATTTAGGAAAAGTCAGAAAATTTCAAAAGCCTGAGACTAATACTTTTTGAGTTATGAAAAAGAAACTGCAGGGGGTGGAGTCAAATTAACCCCCTCCCCCTCCCCCCAGCAGGAATAGGGTTAAGTATAATTTCAAAAGAAACATGATGTACGCTAGTAATTATAGAATTAAAAGAATTGTTCTCCATTTATTAGTTATAAATAAAAGATATATTGAACTGTCTACTGATTTTGAGTAATTTAAGACCAAACAAACCGAAATCCAAACAAAACCAAATTTTTGAATCCTTCTTAAAAGTTGATTGCACGAACTCTCTCTCTCTCTCTGGTGCAGGAATTATAAAAGTTTAATTAAACTTGAAGAAATGAACTTGCAAAAATATAGAATTAATACAAATATATTTGTTATCAAAGACGGATACTAGACATGACTTTGTAAAAAGTTTTAATGAATCAAAATAACAATTCCAATTGAATTAAAATAATTATATAAAGTCTCCTTTTGAAAATATTATTTTTTTAGAAATTGTGTTACACTACGTTATAAATAAATATAAAGGATTTGAGATTTTGAAGACATTATCAATTATTAAAGTTTATAGAGTTTTATTATTTAGAATTAATATGATTCTTTAAAACTAAACAAAATATTGCGTGTTTTAATTAGACATTTTAGACATTTTAGACAGCTGGAAAACCATTAAATTCCCCAAATCCTTGATTAGCAAAATGAAACTATTGTTCTTGGTTAATGGTGTTTTACATTTCATGGTTTTGCGTTTTAGTCCATGGTTTGATTAGACAGGGGTACCTACAAAGAATGAAACTTAAAGATTACTTAAAAATATTTAAATATAACAATTTTAAGGTTAAATCAAATTGTCTGCATTGAATATACTCTAATAAAAGTTTTCAGTTGGAGGGAATCACAGTTACAATGAAAAAGAAAGAATAAATTCCTTACAGTCGTCTCTGGAATCTTATCCTTTGTTGGTAACCCATCACTTACATACGAATAAGATTAAGCTAAGTTTTAAGACTGGGTCTATATTGAAGTGTCGCTCGTCCTTGGCCCTTGTCCGAAATATGATCTTTCACCTTCTCAAGTTTGAATTAGATTTTTCAAATTTTTTTTTTTTAATCATCTTGATTATTATGAAACCCTGTACTTTTACTGGTTTTATTATTGTAAAACTCTGTACTTTTACTGGTTTTATTATTATGAAACCCTGTACTTTTACTGGTTTTATTATTATGAAACCCTGTACTTTTACTGGTTTTATTATTGTAAACCCTGTACTTTTACTGGTTTTATTATTATGAAACCCTGTACTTTTACTGGTTTTATTATTATGAACTCTGTACTTTTACTGGTTTTATTATTATGAAACCCTGTACTTTTACTGGTTTTATTATTATGAAACCCTGTACTTTTACTGGTTTTATTATTGTAAACCCTGTACTTTTACTGGTTTTATTATTATGAAACCCCTAAACCAACTGTATTTTCTTTCCTGAGGTATTTTTGTTGCATTTGTTTATTCGGAAGTTGTCTAGTCATGCTTCCTGTTTTTATACCATCTCATTTATTTAACGTTTTCCTTTTATTGTCCTCAAACTGAAATTATAAAACCAAAATTATAGAACAGACTGTTCCTTGGGAACCCAGTTTTGCATGAAACTAAGTTGTCTCAACCTTTTTACATGAAATTATGAACACCTGAAACTTCAAAGCCAACCTACTCAACCTTTTTACATGAAATTATGAACACCTGAAACTTCAAAGTCCTGCTCAACCTTTTTACATGAAATTATGAACACCTGAAACTTCAAAGTCAACCTGCTCAACCTTTTTACATGAAATTATGAACACCTGAAACTTCAAAGTCAACCTGCTCAACCTTTTTACATGAAATTATGAACACCTGATACTTCAAAGTCAACCTACTCAACCTTTTTACATGAAATTATGAACACCTGAAACGTCAAAGTCGACCTGCTCAACCTTTTTACATGAAATTGTGAATACTCTTAAGATTTTAACGAGCTCCCCGATCAAAATTTGAGGCAAATCGGTCTAGTGTATTCTCAGCTTTAGGATCAGACATTCTAGAAAACAAAGATTACCACTTTTAATGTAAAGTTATTTTCTTGCTTTTGCTCAAAATACATACTTGTTAAAATTACAAATAACTGATTGTACACCTAGTAATTTAGAAAAAAGTAAGGAAAAAAGAGGGAAAAATTATGGAATGAAAGAATGAACCCCATTGACTGTAATATGTTACAGATTGGTTTATATACTAAAAAATTATATGAGTAGCATTACCATGATTTTATATTTGAATTCCTTAAAATTAGAAGATGAAGATGTTCGATCAAAATTTATAAACACAAGGACTTTAGACCGCTTCGCGCCCATCTTGCATTTTAACTTTTAATTGTGGTTCTAACTGTAAGCGCCATCTTCTCTTTGTAAATATACAATAATACAAAAAATTTCGATGATTGTATAATATTTTTTTGCGCATTTATAAATGAAAAAGTTTGTACACAATTTTTTTAAATTTCTATGTGCCAAAAACCTTTCTGGGGTCATGGCAGGACCAACACAAAATTTTGGCCCGATTGGCCGTTTTGACGTTTATTGGACACAAACGAACAGATAAACATTGAGTTTATATACATTTAGAATCTATCTTGATGGAAATTTATTGACAAATAAAACGGAATCTTGTTAAAAACTCATATGATAAATACAATGTATTTCTATTCTTCTTCGTGGCGATTAAAAGATGAAAAAAACTGTTATTTAAAAACTTGTTCAGTGCAGAAAATTATTTGCAAAATACAAGTTTTTTCATCTTATTGTCTCTGCAACTACACCTTAGAGACTGAGGAATAACTTAGCCTTACAGGAAACAGTAAACTCTCTGCGCGCTGATAAAGTGACGATACCCTTAAAAACTTTCCATTTTCAACTGTGGTTTTTTGTGCATATCTGTTTCAGAAACAATAGAGGAAATTGTCTCCAGCATTAAATGCTTCAAACGTCAGAATCTTCGACATTATTTATAAGATAAAGGTTCAAAGGGTACCCGTAAACTTTTAGATAGGAAGTCACTTAAAATTGAATTGAACATGGCATTCGAAGTCACTCACCCCCCCCCCCCCCCCCCCCCCCCCCCTCTCCAGGGTAAAGCGTTTTACCAGCAATTCAAATGAATTGTTTAGCACTGAAGAAGAAGAAAACGTACATGGTTTGTTACATCAATAAGATAAAACTGTATTTTAAGATATAATAAGAAACTTATATTAATAAAAAAAAAATTTAATAAGAAAATAAAAACTTTTAGTTAATTATTTATTCTTCAAGTTTTACTTTTTACAGTTTAAATCTGATACATTTTTGAATAAATAAATAAATAAATGTCATATTGCATTCCCGTTACAGTTATTTAATGCCATAATGTTTATATCATTGTCTAAACTTACAAGTTACAACCCTTTTGTATTAATGCCCATAGAATTTTAGTTTAACTATACTATCACTAATGCGTATAATGCCCAAATGACTAGAAAACTTTTAGAAAACTAGTACATTTATATCTTGAAAATCCCAAATTACATGGATATGACAAACGTTACAGTACATTGTACAGTTTCTGGAGCCTGTTTAAAATTTACATGACAACATTTGAGCGTAAATGGTCAGTGGGTGCTTAAAAAAATTAGGGGATTTCTCCTCAGGGAAAAATGGTGGACGCTTTTGACGCGTTTCGTGCATGCAATTGAATTTAATCTAAATTTAACGCTGTAAAATTTCCATGTTGAAAACATGAAAAGCTCCAGAGCTGCAACAACTAATTATACATTGTCCTATCCTTGTAATCTAGTATTATATTATTATAAAATTATATGATTATATAATTATAAAATTATATAATTATATAATTCTAACTGCGGAGTCCAGTCTCTATGTATTGCAGTCGTCATTAACAATGATTTTCCAGCCAAGGTACCTGAAATAAAATAAGTATTGTAGGAAACGTACGAATACGATAGAAATTTCAAAAAGTTATTTCATAAAGGTTTTATCCTTTATAATCTTTTTTGTTCACTGCATCCACCATCCCAACTTATCAACAGCGTTGTCCAAAAAAATGAATCTTTAAAGATGACATTCAAATCCTAAAAATTTCACGATTTTTATTTACACAAGAAAATCTTGCAAGAGTTGAATATCATGATCAATAATCTAATCCAAAAAGTTACAAATATTTCTTACCGCAGAACTTAGAAATGTGAACCAATTTTTTTTGGTTATTTTCAAANCTCGATGTTAAATGTTAACTAATAATTAACCTGTAGATTAAATGTTCAAATAAAAATGTTTGACAAAAAGTTTATATTAATATTAAGTTTTGTTTTATCTAAATTAAAAAGATTAAACTTTATTTATTTTCCTTTTTTACATATTGTCACCCTAATGGAACAAATTGCAAAGAGTAAAATAAGCGCCGAATTTTTTTCTCTCCTTTAATAAAAAATATTCCGCATTGTGAATCATATAAGACGACATTCTTTAATACCTGTGTGTAAAGCACTGATAATAAACCACGTCTGGTGTATGCCTGTCAGGTTTCCACTGCACTATGCCGGGCTGACCTAAAACAGTACAATTTATGTACGTGTAACGCCAGGATTACCCACAAAGGATGAGACTTCAGGGGTCAATATAATTCCCAAAAGAGCTGATTTTCTCGATCCCAAAATTATTTTTTGCCCCCAATTTTTAAAAAAAATGCCCCCATTAAAAATTTTTTTTTCAAATTCCACTAACACATTTGCCCCATTTCCCCCCAATTTAAAAAAAATTTTCCCAATTTTTAAAATAAATGCCCCCAATTAAAATTTGTTTGTCAAATTCCACTAACACATTGGCACCCATTGCCCCCAATTTAAAAAAAATGCCCCCAATTTTTTTTTAAATTATCATTTAAAAAAAAATTGCTCCCAATAAAAGACTTTGCCCCCATTTCTTTCAAATTTGTCAATCCCAAATGGGATTGAAAAAGGAATTATATTGACCCCTGTGAGACTTCAATTGGTTAAATTTAGACTGAAAAAATTCCAGAAAACCAAGAATCTAAAAATAAGTGAAGAATTTCTCTACAGTCGTCTCATCGATATCATGCTTTGTGGTTAACCCTGTAAATTGTAATTAGGATTTCAAGAGTTTCTTCAAAAATCTAATAAATTTAAATATGATTCAAATTTTGATTCATGATCGAAACTAAGCTTTTTTCCACCAACAGTCTGACAGAAGATATATACCCAAATATTTTTTTAATCGTTCAAAACGTTTGGGGTCTCTTCGTTCAGGCCTCCTATCTTCTGTCAAAGATTTTGGAAACCCAAAATCTTGATTTTTTTTTAACGGATGATAATGTATTCCCACTCGCCAAACTTTAAGATACATAAAAAGTGTAATTGGAAGACGACATTTAATGTATTAACATTATTATTAATATTAACAAAATGATTTTAATTAATCGGTTGGTGCTGTAGATTTCACCTTCTTGACAGTTTAGACTGAGAGATCTTTGATATGCTCCAAAAGAAGTAAATTGGCTCCCAGGTTGACGGGGATCCTCCTTCCACTCACAAAGACGACCTTAATTATTTGTTATTATTACTATTATTATCATAATTATTATTATCATTGTTATTATTATTATCTGAACCTGTTGCAGTTGGAACAACATCTCCTCTCCGGTTCTGCTCCAGACCGGCAAATACTCTAATACTCCGCCGTTCTTCCGCCGATTTATATTCATATCCGCCCTCGGGATCATCAGTTATATAAAACGGATGATAACCTAGAATTAAACAATAATTTTATTTTGTTATTTTTCGACTGACAAGGTTTGTTGTAGAAAATAAGAAATATATATTTTTTTTCAAAAAGAATAATAAATATAATATTGTATTAAGGTTCAACAAAAATCAAAGCAAAATTTTTTTTATTACAGTTAAACCCTAAATAAGTCATAAAGAATTTATCATTGTCGTCTTGACAATTTTTCAATGGTTTTTTTAATTTTTTTTTACGTAAATCTTAGTATTTGCGAAAATAAATAAAAAACCATGAATATGCGGGAACAGTTTTAAAGAGCTCCATATAATAAATTAATTAAAAAACTAAATATCTGCAACATTTCATTATCAGAAAGTGAAGAATACGACATTTGGTGAATTTTTTCTATTTATGGCTTATTTAGGGTTTAACTGTGCGCAAATTGAAAACACGATGTACAAAATTTTTGCTCTGATCGGTATTTGCTGAAATAAACTATTCATATTGCAATAAAACTTTATTCCCTTTCTCTTACCTCCGGCAAATTCTGGGTTATCTCTCTCTTATACAAGAGTATAGGGTTCCAGGGGCGTACGAGGGCTTTTGTTTAGGGGGGCACAATTTTTGGGGTCCCCCCCTTGGCAACAGTATGCCCCCCC
>NW_019397878.1:4656-7437 GCF_000591075.1 Eurytemora carolleeae | reverse complement strand
TTACCTGCGGCAAATTCTGGGTTATACTTCTATTATTCAAGAATATAGGGTTCCCTTTCTCTTACCTGAGGCAAATTCTAGGTTATCTCTCTCTTATTCAAGAATATAGGGTTCCCTTTCTCTTACCTCCGGCAAATTCTGGGTTATCTCTCTTATACAAGACTAAAGGGTTCCCTTTCTCTTACCTTAGGTAAATTCTGGGTTATCTCTCTATTATACAAGACTATAGAGTTCCCTTTCTCTTACCTGCGGCAAATTCCGGGTTATCTCCCCCTTAAACAAGACTATAGGGTTCCCTTTCTCTTACCTTCGGCAAATTCTGGGTTATCTCTCTTATACAAGACTATAGGGTTCCCATTCTCTAACCTTAGGCAAATTCTGGATTATCTCTCTTATACAAGACTATAGGGTTCCCTTTCTCTTACCTCCGGCAAATTTTGGGTTATCCCTCTCTTATACAAGAATATAGGGTTCCCTTTCTCTTACCTGCGGCAAATTCTGGGTTATACTTCTATTATTCAAGAATATAGGGTTCCCTTTCTCTTACTTGAGGCAAATTCTAGGTTATCTCTCTCTTATTCAAGAATATAGGGTTCCCTTTCTCTTACCTGAGGCAAATTCTGGGTTATCTCTCTCTTATACAAAAGTATGGGGTTCCCTTTCTCTTACCCTGGTAAATTCTGGGTTATCTCTCTTATACAAGAGTATAGGGTTCCCTTTCTCTTACCTCCGGTAAATTCTGGGTTATCTCTCTCTTATACAAGAGTAAGGGGTTCCCTTTATCTTACCTGTGGTAAATTCTGGGTTATCTCTCTCTTATACAAGAGTTTAGGGTTCCCTTTCTCTTACCTCCAGCAAATTCTGGGTTATCTCCCCCCTCTACAACAAAAGTATAGGTTTTCCCACGAACCACGTGAATTTCAGGAATCAGCAAACCATTAATGTACCTAAAGTATAAAAGCAGTTAACCCCGAACAGGTTCTAAATTAAACTTAAAATTTGTTGACTTTTCAAAGGATTTTTTAAAATTCTTTTTAATGTGAAAGATATAGTTTGCAGGACTTCAATTAATCTAAAATAAATTTATGTTTATATTTAAATGTCACGGCAAACTTGAGGTCTTGATTTAAAGTACAGTGAGACTTAACTTTAGAATCCTTTTTATCCCTTAAATGTAGATTTTTCATAATTGCTAATTTACACTTTTTAGTTGGGCTCTTTTATCCAAATATTATATCCAATAATATATATCCAAGTACTCATGTCTCTTACGAAAGTATTTAGTTGTTCATGTACAGTAGTAGTATTTAGTTCATGTACAGTAGTAGTATTTAGTTTTTCATGATGTGACACATCTTGACATTTAACAATTTAACTTTTTCGTTCTTTTATGACGACATTCTTATTCAAACCTTGTTAAAGCACTTAAAGTTAACGTTATAATTTTTTTCTTCTCCATTTGCTCGCTTTGAAAAATTGGTCAATGGCGTGCATGCAACCCTATGCCTTAACATATAGTTATTAAAGGTGCCTTTAGTTTTTCATTCAATTTTTTGTTTAACTTTATCCAGCGTGAAAACCTTATTTAATCATAATCAACATAAGTCAGACTTTTATGCATTTCTATGTGGCTTTAAGTTAGAAAAGGAATTTCTTTTATTAAACTTTTATTTCTTGTTCAGTTCAATATTTCTATTATTATTACTGCGTCAAAATTTGTATTCTCAATCTATACTACGAAGGAAATGATGGCGGTTTTTACATGATTAAAACGTGTTTGAAAGTTTTCTAAGTTTACTTAAATACAGGATTACCCTGTAATGATGAGACTTTATTAATGACAAAGAACTATATGTACTGTCGTCTTTGAAGTTTCATTCTTTGTGGGTAACCATATATCTAAACATATTTCACAGGAAGGGAATTTTGATTTATAAAGGATTCCTAGAAACTTCGTAAACCACAGTTTTATAATATCATCTCAAGGGAAATTTCACTTAATTAACATCCCGCAGAATAGTAATAAAACGGGGAATAATAATGAGCTTACCATGAAATCCCCCAACCTACATGACCCGTAATAGAAGAGTATCCACTATCTCCGCCTGTCGGTCCAATCTGGAAACACAAAATATCCATTAAATGGAACTATTGGTCCAATCTGGAAACACAAAATATCCTTTAAAGGAACTGTTGGTCCAATCTGGAAACACAAAATATCCTTTAAAGGAACTGTTGGTCCAATCTGGAAACACAAAATATCCTTTAAAGGGACTGTTGATTCAATCTGGAAACACAAAATATACTTTATAGGGACTGTCGGTCCAATCTGGAAACACAAAATATACTTTATAGGGACTGTCGGTCCAATCTGGAAACACAAAATATCCTTTAAAGGGACTGGATCGGTTCAATCTGGAAACACAAAATATACTTAAAGGGACTGCCGGTCCAATCTGGAAACACAAAAAATCTGTTAAAGTCTAAAGGGATGTCGGTCCAATCTATATCTATTAAAGGGACTGTAGACGTAATTTCATGTTAATTTTCCAATTGAAAACGATATAACACTTAAAACCTTTGTCTCTTGGCAGATAACTTCTAGTTCTAGTTTCTCAATGAGGCTTCTTTAGTTTAACATTATGGCTACAGTTCCTTTAGTTTAACATCATGGCTACAGTTCCTTTAGTTTAACATTATGGCTACAGTTCCTTTAGTTTAACATTATGGCTACAGTTCCTTTAGTTTAACATTATGGCTACAGTTCCTTTAGTTTAACAT
>NW_019397878.1:0-3988 GCF_000591075.1 Eurytemora carolleeae | reverse complement strand
CTCCCCGTCTCCAGACATGAATGTTTCATGATTTAAGTCTAATTATGAATTTTCCCAGACACCCTGATATTTTCTTTACAAGTTCTAATCCTGATGAATGATTTTCAAAATATTCCTCTTTAAGATAAAATATTTTAGACTTCTTAATAACAACCTGTTTTGCGCAATTTCTAAAACTAAGATTAATATTTCAAAGGGATTGTACGCAGTATTTAAAGGGATTGTACGCAGTATTTAAGATTGTACGCATTATTTAAAGGGATTGTATGCAGTATTTAAAGGGATTGTACGCAGTATTTAAAGGATTGTACGCAGTATTTAAAGCGACTCCTAAACTTTTCAATAAGTTTACCTGAGCAAAGAAAACTCCATCCTCTGGTTCAAAACACTGGATCGGTGGTATAAACCAGGCCTTGGCGGGTTTAGCGACGGGTGCCGGAGTGGGGCGGGAACCGCCGCGAACCTGCTCCTTCTTAGGAGCCGGTTTCCCGGCGATAGGACAGTTCCATTGTGGTATTCGGCCAAAATCAACGAATAAATCATCCCGAATTCGCTTCTGATGATAGGAAACCTCCCCCTTCAAAATATAGAATTCATTATAATTCATAAGAAAAAATTAAATATTTGTTTATTCCATTTATTCTCAATTGTAAAAGACATAACTTGCTCAATTGTATCGTACATACATTATTTTCCTTTATTGTTTATTTTAAGTAAACAATAATTCATAAATTAATACATTTTAGAATTAACTTTCATTTAGGTAACAATGCTTGCCAAGTTAAAAATATAAAAATATTTTGAAAACTCAAGAGTTTATGGAAAAGTTTAAGGTCTAACAAATAAAAGGTTAAAAGCAGACAATTCTTTCTAAAATGTAAATATATTTTTGACGGCAATATTTTTGCGGCAGCAAAATTCTGAATACACCTGGCTATTTACTGGACCTACTGCCCAGATAACTGCCTGAGATTGGTTTGTATAAATTTCCAGATCATACCTAAATACAGAAATAAACTACAAATAGATGTTATGCTACAGAATTATTTTTAGGAAATGTAACAAAGTAAAGGATTACATATTTGCGTTAAAATTGGATCAATCCATTATTTATCCGGACAATTATTTATTTTTTTATTTTATTTCGTGAACGTACACAATTTAAATAATTGGTACAATTAAACAGAAGAAAAAAGAACTATAAGAGTATATATCAAAAATGAATACAAATACAAGAAACAGAATCATACTGTAATTAGGTCGTGCATATAAAATTAATAATATCGTCAATCTCAGCTTGGTCAACTCCATTGATAACAATCTTATTGTTTTTTGCAGAAATTAATTCATTTAAAAATGGAATCCTCCATTCTTCTTCCAAGGGTATTTCTTGAAATATCATACAATTTTTTACAATACGTTTGTCGATAATATTCAAATCTTTGTTGCATTTGTCTGCAATATTTCTCAGATTTTTTGCAGTTACTGACCTTTGATCGAATTTTAAAAGATTTATCAAAAGTCTGATACAAATTTTTGACGAATTTTCTAATGAAGAAATGAATGAAACAAATCTACTGCAGAACATGGTCATTAAATGAGATGACTGTGACACTGCACTGGTTCGATAAAATATCTATGACAAGTGTTTGGTAATTTAAACACAATTCTAACTGCAGTGTTCCAAGACGAATAAATTCTGAACACATCATTCGAAAATAAATTCCATAAATTGGATCCATATATACTCGTTGCATAAAGGTTATATAATTTAATCAAAACTGTTGAATCTGCAAAGTAAAATTCTTGATTCAGGGAATTAGATTACTGCGAAGAGTGTTGAAACTTTATTTAGATTGACCTGGGTCAAACCCCTAGAAACCACCAAAATTCTTTATTCTAATGCAATTCTCCAAGTCCCAAATTTTTCGTCTCTTTGCATGTGGCTTTGTTAACCCAATGTAGAGAAAAAATTATGCTTTTGAAACTGGAGGTTAAGATGAGCACATAAAATTCTAAATGTTGAAATTTTCAGGTTCAACCCTACAACCCTGTAGTTTTTCTGTTTTAGCACTCGACACTATCACCGTGAAATTTTGTGACTTTTAATAAATAGTAATTTAAAGGATTTTTTGTCAAAAAATATTTTTTTTATTAATAGGGTAGGTTACAGGGCGGAAAAAAGTCCGGTCTGTGAAAAAAATCTAATATAGCCCATAACTTTTTTGTGACTTAAGCTACAGATCTAAAATCTATATTTCTGAAAAGCCCTTAAAAAAACAAAAAAAAATTTTTTTTTCATTTTTTAACACTTTTTTAGGCATTTTCAACCTTCTTAGCACCCAAGCAATTAAAGTTATCGGTCTAATTTTTTAATTGTGCTATGAACAAGCATTTCAACCCTATACCTATTCTATGAGGCCTTTTTCAAGGGGGGGGGGGGCGCCAAATGGCGCTCAGGCTATACATAGATTCAGACCCCCCAACTTTTGTATAGGGTTAAATATGAATGATAAAATCTAGATATTTGAACAATATTGCATCCATAAGATGCATGCTTTCACTTTGTTACAATTACTAAAAATCATAGTGAAGATTAAAAACCAAATGTTTTTTAACAAACGTGTCTTAAGAACTTTTAATAAAACCGTTTTGAATATAGAACATGCAATAAAAATGCCTTAAACTTGCGCGTAACTCAGTGTAAGATCAAAAATAGGAAAGCCACAAGATTACAAACTCGTATTATACCCATTATTTCACATAAGTTTAACCTTTGCGTACGTCTAAACGTCTACTTTTATTGAGAAAAAGCAAGATTAAACACGGGAAAATCCGTGACATTTTACAATTCTTAAAGCCTAAATGAATATCTGTTTTTAGGAACTAGAATCATTTTACCTATCTCTAGCTTTCAAGGGTTGTCTGTAGGTGAGCATTGTAAAATCATTTATTACAGCGGAGTTGAGCAGTCGAACATTATTCGTTCCTCGTTTAATGTTACTAAAATAAAATAAGGTAATTAAAGGGATAGTTGTCGTTGTTTTAAAGGGACTGTAAGCGTAATCTCAAGTCACCCTCTATGATAAGATGTCAATGCTGATTTACAACGGTACTCTTGAAACCTTTACAGATGTGGAAGATAACCTCGTTTTCCTGACTCGGAAAAGTATCTAATTCTGATAATATCTCCATTGCTTCTAATAAGAAAGAAAAGTCATTTTTGCAGAGAAAACGCAATTGAAAATTTACAGAATAGAATAAACAAAATCATGGATATCTTATTCATACTTGATCAGACAAAGCTTTTAAGGGTACCGTTATATATCGGGCTTTGCCATTTTTACAGAGAGGGTCATTTAAAACTCAATTTCAAGATTGTCAGTAGCCCATTTATTCGGATAGAAAAGGAATTGAGTATTTGCCACAAACTCATATTTTCCAATCCTTATATCTTTACAACACAATGTCGTACACATTTGATAATTCAAACTGTAAATTATGTTGGATCAAACAATCCAAGTTTGAAATTTCAAAAGTTTACACGAACAGGTTGCAAAGATAAAAGGATTAGAATATTTGAGTTTGTGGCAAAGACTCAACTCCTTTCCTAATTTTTCCATCCATCACACCATTACAAAGTTTTAAATGGTACAATTGTTAGTTTTTTAAATTAAAAAATTTCTCTAAGATTTCTCCAATCATCTTTTATTGTGCTTAAAGCGGAAAACCTTGGTACTCTGTATTCTATTGGTTTACTCCAGCCTTAATATTTATATCTTTTCTTTTTCCAGCATTTTCAGCAGCAGCACAGGTTGATCCATATATGGAAGTAAATAAATTTTATAAACTACTCTTTTCTTTACAGGCCCGAGTAGAATCTTAGAGTCGGGAACCTAGTCTTAGGCGCCGGGCCGACCTCCTCCGACCCTCTGTTTTTGGAAAAAAATATCAAATTTCACCAAATATATGTAATATGAGCAAAAAC
>NW_019397877.1:131478-157445 GCF_000591075.1 Eurytemora carolleeae | reverse complement strand
CAAGATGGTGGAAACCGACAAACTTCCTGGCCATTAGTTGATACTCCAACGTGATGATCCGCTTTAAATGCATGAATGTAGGGCTAGGCAACAGATGCATGCAGAGTTGCAGAGGCAGTAGCTGAGATATCAGGAAGGATATTATAGTTATAGTATTTATTTTCAAACACAAAATACAAAATAATAATGTATGATGGTTCAGCTTAAAATAAAACACAAAAGAAAATTTATCATGAGCCAATTAAAAAATATAATGTTTGATAATTTTGTTTGATTGTATTTGTTGAAACAAAGTATAAATATTGAAATCTCAACTGAATATACATTCATTGTGCATTTACAAGTAGATACTTAGTCAGCACTCAACTAATCAAAACATTTTCAGGAATGCATTAATTAAACTTATAAATAGTAGACTTTGACATCTACCATTAGCAAAGGGTGTGAACCCATACTCGTTGACTCTAGTAGACTTTGACATTCATCATTAGCAAAGGGTGTGAACCCATACTCGTTGACTGTAGTAGACTTTGACATCTAGCATTAGCAAAGGGTTTGAACCCATACTCCCTGACTGTAGTAGACTTTGACATCTACCATTAGCAAAGGGTGTGAACACGTACTCGTTGACTGTAGTAGACTTTGACATCTAGCATTAGCAAAGGGTTTGAACCCATACTCCTTGACTGTAGTAGACTTTGACATCTACCATTAGCAAAGGGTTTGAACCCATACTCGTTGACTGTAGTAGACTTTGACATCTTCCATTAGCAAAGGGTGTGAATCCATTCTTGTTGACATAAAAAGGTTATTTAAGGGTTGTGGCCCTAGTCCTGAATATATTCTGCAATCATTTTGCATGCTTTCTCTCAGACAGAGGAGGTGTTGACACCTCAACTGCTTTCTACTAACTAATTATTATGCCCTATGCTTAAACGGGAAAAATAATGAGATCCACATTGCACTGTACTGTAGAAGACTGGCATACAAACGAAGCGTCAGATAAGTTGGATCAAGACCGCTGTCATCTGTCCTGGATCAAATACTACAGGAACATGATGTATTGGACAAAGTAGAAGCGCTAAGGAAATTCCTGGAGGACTGTAAAATGACCCAAACTGTGTACCTAGAGAGAGGCCTGGCACTGGATATATTAGTGGATCCCTTTTTCAAGAAATGGTCTGCCATCAGTGGAAGACATATAGACAGACGGGTTGTCTTCAACTGGATTTAGGTAATTAGTCTTTGACATTTTAAAAATAGTTTAGTAAAATAACTCATATTTTATCTCAGGATTAATGGGAAATGGTACAACATTTTTCTTAATTATAATCCCTGAAGCTGCAAATAAATTATCCAAATTATTAAACTTGGTAGTTGTGTCAATTCGATGATCACATGATATAAATAAAATAATTCCATCAGGACCTAAGTCAGCAATTAGCTAAAAACATCAATCACTTGATTTTATCAAGACACGATCAGCTCAAAATATAAATCATTGTTCCCAAATTCACCAGCCAACAGGGCAGAGACCTGTTCCCGGTGAAAATAGTTAATGCAATTATACCGGGGACTAGAATCTGTGATTGGGGGTCTGGCAATAAGGTCGGATGTCTGTGTAGATTGTTGATTTTGCACATTTTCGTTAATGTTAATGGTAAAAATAATGTTGATTACAAACCTGTTGACTTTAAAAGTCAATATGATAAAATAAAATCCCCCCCCCCCCCCGACAAATTCCTGAATAGTGCCGTCTAAAACTTATTTATTCATCTATATTGAATTGCTTTCTTTAAAAACTAGTTTATAGGTAAAATAGAGTTTTAGATTCTCACATCAAATAAAAACATTAAACATACACCACCTAAAATACATAAAGAAAAACGTTTCTCTACATATTTCATTGTTACAACAGTACAATTTAATTTCATTTAATTTTCAAGTAAAAAATGACAAAGTTAATAAAGAAATATTTATTTTATTTAAAAAACTGTCTGCATTATTCTAAATAAAGTTTATAAAGAAATATTTATGCAAAGAAGTGTTCGCAATATTCTAAATAAAATTATTTACGAAAGAAAGAGCCATATGTTTTGAGGAAAATTGGATTTTACGAACAGTCAAATAATTTGCCGGAACTACTCAGCATAAAAATATTTACGCGGGAATAGCGCCAAATTTATCTGAAACAAAAAATTGAACGAAGAAACGAGATGGTGTTATGAAAGATAAGTATATCTACTTCTAAGTAACGCATGTTAGATTTAAAAAATTACATCTAATATATGCTACGCTCAATAAGGTCCTCAATGCTCAGCATAAATTTACAAAATTTTCACGTTTACAGTGTGCATGCAGAGTTGCAGAAGCAGTAGCTGAGACATCAGGAAGGACATTATAGATTTAGTATTTTTTTTCAAACACAAAATACAAAATAATAATGTATGATGGTTCAGCTTAAAATAAAACACAAAAGAAAATTTATCATGAGCCAATTAAAAAATTTGATCCAAATAAACTGCAGAAACCCTGAGATATATGCCAATCAATGGAGGGGAAGGCAAAGCTACCACAATCCATGCAAGATGGCCTCTGCAGCCCCTGTAAAACCATATATGAGCCTGAAAAAATGTCTCTTGAACCTATGCACTATGAAGCAATTTTGTCTCCATGTCCCTCATTCTATTTTACAATAAGAAATTTATTTGGTTTTTATATTCAGCTAGCAAGAACATTGTTTTAGAAAAATTTCAATATGATAGGTTTTTATGAAACATAAACAATTGTATCAAACAGTCTATTAATTGAGAATTATCTAATCGAGCGATTTTCATTTGAAAGACTTGCATTAATATAGTATAAAGATGGACAAATTTTATAACTTCACTTTAGGTGTATCGTATATATGAATCAAACTACACCAGAAATGTTCAAGCTTTTGTAAAGTACACTTGAATTTGTGCATAAATTGAGAAATTGAATTTGTGCATAAATTGAAAAAGTTAAAAGGTGTTGCTAATAGTAAATCTTGTCTAATGCATGCGCATTACCAGCCAGCTTTCACAAGAAAAAAGTTTTGATCAATTGAATTTATTATTATTTTGAAATTTATGCATTACACTATTTTTTAAACTATTGTGGGTTTCTTTGAGGATATGCACTGGGTTACTCACAAAGGATGAAACTGCAAAGACAACCTGAAACTCATTGATCTGATTGAATTGATTTTCCTTGAACATAACAATGATTTTACAAAAAGTGAAACAAGTTTACAGTTGCAGAAAAAAATGAAAATAGACAGTGTAAATTTTGAACAGTCGTCTCTGAAGTCTTATCGTCTGTGGCCGTGGGTAACCCTGTAATACTTATTACTGGCATCGTTAGTGCAAATAATAACAACAGCAATTGCGGGGATCAGCAGTGGACCCTGTAAATGGAATCATACCCAATAAACAATTTTGGGGAAATTCAAGAGAAATTCTAGAGAATTTGTTCACTTTCTCGAGAAATTCTCGAAACTTTTGAACGACCTTTAGAGGCGCTTGGAGAAGGTTTCACGAGGCTAAGAGATCATTCAGCAAATCATGGGGCATGGAGGCAATTTCGGGGTCATGACGTTGCTCTGCAACCCTCTTCTCATCAAGAAAAACAGTTGGAAATATATATATAATATATGTAATATTTCTTCAGTGACGAAAAACCTTCCATGCTTGTAAATTAAGCTTATAGATCTCTGTAATGAAATGTTTCAGTATGAATTTTAAGTTAAATATAAAGTCTAAATAATATTTTATTTGACCCATCATGTTCCTTTATTTGTCACCCCTTAGACCCTACAAACGTTTTTCAATGTATATAATTTTGAAGCCTGCTGCATGACGGAAACTAGAAAAATAAGCAATCATTACTTTAGGGATCCTTTATAGGAACATCTTTGAGTTTGTAAGATCCTTAAGGCAAGCTGCTTTCTGTAAACGTATAACTATAATTATATTCCGGAAGTCCATATTTAAACCCACATTCAGAAACTTGGTCGTTCACAGTTTTTCCACGAACATGAATCTGTAACCCGCAGAAAGGTCTGTAAGTTGCGAAAATATTGGCCGTAGGCATAGAGTACACTCCACTAGTAAACCGACCTAATGGTTAATTTTTCTTAATATTTAGTCGGGTTACAAAAGCTAACAGTTGGTGCATGAATCTGGGGTTGGAACTAGAGTTCCAGCCTTGGCGCAGTTATCCCGAGGTCGTGCCATGCTTTTAAATTCCACCGCATGGTGGCGCAAAGTCTTAATACGCACTGTAAATTAGGTATTAAGCTGGATCAAATAAAATGGGAATTCTTTTCTAGATATTTTTTTTTACAATAATTTTTATAAGAGACATATATTTTTATATAGCACCTAAGTCAATTATAAAATTTAGGATAAAAAATTCGCGGAAATATTCCATTTTATCAATAATGATTGCCATTTTAACTATTGAAAGACATTTTGCAACACTGATGATCAATCTATATATTCAATTTTAAAGCCCTGTTTAAATTGATTCGTTAAAATTCATTTTTTAAACAGAAATTTTTCTTCGCTGTACTTTGATCCCTGGACTTTCCTTTTCTGAATTTACAGTGCGAAGACTGTAAACATATTCTACGACGCATTTTCCCATCATACTACGCCTGTTCACAACGTGACTACCCAAACCAGTTTTGCAAAACACAACAACTTGTTAAAAGTGCAAACAAAAACTTGTGCGTCACCAAATTATTGAAATTTATGTGTTGTTATCAAAGAATGTTAAGTGTATAACTTACAGAAAATCCGGAATTTGATCTTATTCAAATCCGGGAAATTGAACGCAATTGTAAATGCGCAATTTCATCATGCTCGACTGTGAGTAATGAACTATCGTTGTGAATGTTATGGCTCAATGATATGCAATCAGCCCAAGTTATCAAATTTATCCATTTTAATCTAATCATTATTCTTTTATATACAGAGAAAATTATGTAAAAATGTGTTTCGAAGTAACTTGAAAATCATGTCTTGGACAGATAAAAAGATATCATTGTCCTCTCTTCTTGGTTCTACGGATAAACAATCTAAGAACCAGGTAAACAACCTTTTTACACATAATGTTTTTCAAGCAGTGGTTTGGTTAATTTTGACCCCAATTATATTTTAAACTAAAGATGTAATTGTTTCAGGATACCGAAGGCTCTGGCGTGAAAGCAAAAGACGAATCCAAAATCCTAAAATGTGCTATGCTGAAAAAAATCAAGAAAACGAGCCAGTTCTCGAAAAAATTCTTTGTGCTCTACGACCGGAGCACGAGCAGTCCTGCCAAAATAGTTTATTATGATAGTGAGAAAAAGCACTTACAACGGCTACCGCCGAAACGTGAAATAGTCCTAGAAACCTGTTTCAATATTAACCGAAAGCAGGACTATCTGGATAAAAACGGGCGGAAGATGATGTCCTTGAATATGTATACCCTGGACGACTGTGTCCAGATAGGGTTTGATGATAAGGAGGAAGAGTTGAATGATTGGTTGGAGACGATGCTGGTTTTACAACACGGGAAGTCGGCCAACTTCTACGGGAAGAAACCAAAACCTAATTTTGACATCATTTGGCAGGTATAGGACCAGGGGTATATACTATAAAGTTTCTTTCTTGAAGTCAATTCCCTTCTTAAAAAATTTAAATATTTTAGAGATATTTGAAAGGGCCGGATGGGGAGGGGGAGAAGTGTCAGTTGATGTTCAATTTTTCATTTTCCCCCGAAATCCAACTGATTTTTTGGGAATAAATGTGTTAAAGGGGAAACTTTTCTTGTCACGTTTTTTAATTATTTAACACGAAAGCTAAGAAACCAGCATTGATTTGTTAGAAGAAAAACAAATAAAAAACAGTTTTTTAACAGAAACATGTTGTTTTGGATCTTTTTGTGTTCACGAATACTGTATTAACATCATTCACTAATTATAAAATGTTGTTATTTTTCTGCGAAAATTGGTTCAATTATACTCACTAAAAATAAAAATAAAAATATTAATTAGTCTGCAGCATTATTTTCAATCTTGTAATAAATATTGTGGCAAAGTTATAAAACAGGCTTATATTACAACAAGAAAACCATTAACCAAGAAATTAGATAGGCTTCTGAATTTTGAGTGAACTGAATTATTGATGATTGAAAAGTAGTAAAACTAGGTATGGCTGGTTAAGTTCTTCTTTAGTATATTTTTAGTCCCACATCCCTTTTCATCAACGTTAACTTGGATACTGAGAAAACATTATATTCATTGAGTAGAGTACACAAATATTTTGTATTCGGGATGAATTAAAAATTACATATTTATATTAAGGTTAATTAATGTAAAAGGGTTTAATTAATAATTATATATTTATATTCAGGTTAATGTAAAAGGGTTTAATTAATAATTATATATTTATATTCAGGTTAATGTAAAAGGGTTTAAGCCTGATGATGGGAATGATTCCTCCGCTCACCATTGGAACGGTCCTTTCAGGTATTTTACTCAAAATATGTTTAAAGGGACTGGATACGTAATTTCAAGTAATCCTTGATAAGTGTAGTGACATTGAAACCTTTGTTTTATTAAGGATGAATTAAAAGAACCTTATTCATTTTTGGGAAAATTGGAATTCCACGCGATTTAAGAAAGAAAATCGACGATAACTTCTTCACAGTCAGTTATAGGTTAATTGTGAATCGGGTGTTGGTTCACTGAAAATTACATTTTCAACCCCATAAATTCATTTCAGACAATAATGGGCTTCATCGTTTTTTTTTGATGTGATCTACCCAAACATAAACTATTCTGTTTTCATAATTTTGATTTCCATGAAAAAACCCAAAATAAATACAAAGATTTTTATGTTACTGAGATCATGTTTATTGTTTAAGGACTGGAACGGAAATAACTTGTTTAGACCATTCATAAAAAACGGAAATAACATGTTTAGACCATTCTTAAAAACGGAAATAACATGTTCAAACCATTCATAAAAAACGGAAATAACATGTTAAAACGGAAATAACATGTTTAAACCATTCATAAAAACGGAAATAACATGTTTAAACCATTCATAAAAACGGAAATAACAACCCATTCATAAAACGGAAATAACATGTTTAAACCATTCATAAAAACGGAAATAACATGTTCAAACCATTCATTAAACGGAAATAGCATGTTTAAACCCTTCATAAAAACGGAAATAACATGCTTAAACCATTCATAAAAACGGAAATAACATGTTCAAACCATTCATAAAAACGGAAATAACATGTTTAAACCATTCATAAAAATGGAAATAACATGTTTAAACCATTCATAAAAACGGAAATAACATGTTTAAACCCTTCATAAAAAGCAGTAGACTCATTTCAAAGTGAAACTCCATTCTTTAGATGGTGTAAATTTGAGCATGAAAATAATGATATAATGATGGTTTACCGTTCTAAATCGGACTTGTAAATCAATAAACGGAAATTAGCTTTAAATTACGTCTTGTCTCTTTAAGCTCTATTTTAATCCCTTTAATAGTTCTTGACATTTGTATTTGCCCCCGAATATGTGTCCTCAATTTCCCGGTGCGAAATTCCGTTCTAGAAAATGTTTTGTTTCCTATTTTCCTGATCAGCAGTCCATTCATTTTAACTGAACATTGCTACCCCGGATTCCGATCCTAGCTCAAATATGCAATCTCTTAAAGAGACTGTCTACGTAGTTTGAAGTGAATCTCCGCCCTTAATTTAAGAGTTTTGCAAGCCCGTTGATCAAAAATGCTCAACCCAGACCTAAATATATTTTCAATAAATGTGAAACTAACATCTACTTTTTTTACTCTACAGAGGTTTTGTAAATCACCATTCACCATCACCGAATTTTAAATCTTTTATATCCGGTTTTATATAACGTGGGGGGTTGTGCAGAATGGTCGAGAAAGGAAATTAAGATAAATTATACCTTCGGTAGACGATATCTTGCTCAGTGTTACTCAGATTAAGGCTTAAAGGCAGTGCTTAGGATCCGGATCCGTTGGATCCGCAAGATTTTGGCTTCCTGGATCCAGATCCGGATCCAGGGGGTAAAATATCAACCAAAAACTGCAAAAAAAACTTTTACTCCTAAAACCAAAATCTGAACTTTTGAAAAAAAAGAGAGATTATAAAAATTTCATGGTTCATAAAGTTTTAGGATAGAAATATGCGAAAAAAAAAAAAATTATTTTTTGTTAAAAAAATCAGTAAATCTTAAAGAAATGACCTCGATCCGAATCCGGATTTTTTTCCAGTGCGGATCCAGGATCCGGATCCGAATCCGCATCAAAATTAAGTGGATCCTAAGCACTGCTTAAAGGGTATTAAGCATGCCACTTTATAAATGAAGGGTCTTTTAAAATAACATTGAACAGTCCCTTCAAGAGTTTATAAAGAACATGAATGGAATAGTTTCAAGCTGATAAAGATCACGGTGTAATACTAAAAGCAGATTTTCAATTCAGTTTTTCCTTAATTTTCTAATACGAAAGTTCACAAACTTTTTAAGCCTTTATGTTTAAAATTTTCTTCCTGGCCATTTTCATTTCACGGGACTTTGATACAACCAAAGACGAATTTAAACGTTAATTTTTTTAAAAAATATATTTTAAAAAAGTTTGTGGTTCGAGTATTATTTATGGTTTTATTTTAACTTCACATTTTATTTTAGATTGTGTGTAACTCCTGAGTACGCCCTGTTATATCCGCTGGGTGAGGAGAGGTGTGTCGAGCTGCCACACCCCTGTATCAGGAATATTATGTACAATGATAAACTAAAGGTTCTCGGACTAGAGCTCGGTAGAACATCACCGATAGGTTAGTTTACAATAATTCAGGGATTTAGAGACTTAAAAAATAATCTTGATGTATTTTTGAACTAATATGATCATTTTATAAGGAATAAAATGTAATAATGGAAATTCGACGAGATCAAAACAATCTTGATGTATTCTTAATATGTTTGTTTGTTAGTTTATCAGGTTTGCAATAATTTAAAGATGAGATCACGCTTACATAGGTTTGCAATAATTTAAGGATGCTTACATAGGACATGTTTGTTTGTTAGTTTATCAGGTTTGCAATAATTTAAGGATTTACAGATAACGCTTACATAGGTTTGCAATAATTTAAGGATGTACAGATTACGCTTACATAAAACATGTTTTTTTGTGTGTGAATCGGGTTCACAAGCATATACGATGAACATTTAGTTTGGGCTAGCACATTAAAGGTTTCCGATTGTCTTGTTGCATTATATGTCCATACTTAAGTTGTTAAAATATTATTATTATTATTATTATTACTGTAATCATTGCAGGATCTGGATTGCTCTCCCTGGAATCAGAGGAGAAAGAATGTGTATCCCAGCTTCATGAAATACTTAGAAAAGCAATGATTGGAGCAAACCATAAGGTAAATAAATACATTTTTTGAATTTTTTTTTTTAACTTTTGGTGCTTTTTTTAAGTTATCAAATAAATAAATAATAATATTGAATACAAAATTTGCACTTAATCAGCTTCAAGTGTAAGTATGATTTTTGTAGAAATTTTGTCAAGTAATATTTTTCGGAAGATTTTATTTTCTGGATAATTACTTTTTTTCAGTGAATTAATTTGTCGTAAAATCTTATGAATTACTGGGGGGGGGGGGAATTGATTTAAGTTCACTTTTTCCAAAATTCAAGTATTTTTTTATAAACCTTTAAAATTTAGACGTTAAATGTTCAAGTTTTTCAAACAAATGACTGAAATATTTTTGTCCCTGCTTAGCAATAAGTTTTACTGAGATCTGTGATGAAGCTATTAGTTAATTAGGTTACATGCGGATAATTTAGTTAAGGGGTTTTCTAGGACTTTTTATATCTGAAAACTAAATTTTGTGTTTCTTCAGGATATTCTTGGAATAAACCAGAGATATCGGAGCTCAAGTTTCAGCCAGGATAGGTAACATTATTTTATATTATGTAATCATAACAATTTTCATTAAGTTATCTTCGTAGAGATGTTTTAATTTTAGTGATACCCCGGTTTTGTTTTCGTTGTTAAAATTGACAATAAGTATCTTAATAAACCGAAATATGATCAAATTTAAGTTTCTTGTAATAGTTCTATTTCTTCATGGCAAGCCAGCATTATAGAAAAAAGGAACTGATTACTTGACTCCAACTCTTTTTATCCTTATATCGTTTTATATATATATATATTTCCATATATCCTTGCATTGCAACCCTGACGTCGTAGATTTTAAAGGCCAACACCATTAGGTTGAAAAGCTATAAATATTTTAGGTAGTAATCAGTTCTTTTGATTATTATTTAATTATTCTTTATATATAACTAGTTGAAGGTCCCGGGATTATATTTTTATTCATAGTCATAGCTACTCACGCCGATTACCCGCGCATGGTATTAAATCATGACTTTTGCTAAAATGCCCGACGTTTCTCGTGGAATATAAAAAAGCATTTCTTACAGAATATATATTTGCAGAGGATCCAAATCGCGGGGTGCTCCGCATCCTCCCTCCGGTAAACAGTACAGGGACAAGGATAGTCTAGCTAGGAATAGAACCATCTCGGAACCAGTGGGAGAGGCGGGGAAACCTGGACACACCACCCCTGACCCAGGTTCCTCCTCTAGACCACGCCCAATGAGTATGCGGTATTCCCCCGGGATACTCTCGCCAACCTCTCCTGTAGGAAGTGTGTCTGCAGGTATTATCCTCGTTCACAATTTTTATCCATTTCTATGTTTTGCAGACATAGATTCCGGATCTGGATCCGTAGTATTCTCACTTGAAATTGTTACAATAGAGAAATTTCTGTTAAATTAACTAAATTTTAAAATAAATCAAAGAGATTATTCTGAACGATTTATCCCCACAAAACGTTTATTTTCTGTCCTTTCTATCATTGCATCCTCACTTAGAATTTACTCAACATTCTGCTAAATATATTATTTAAAGTTTACACCATAATGTACATTGCAAAGGTTTAGTGATTATTAAATCTGGGTTGGAGGCGAGAATCTATTAAACAAAATGAACTAAAATAAACAAAATGTTGCTTGAATTTGCAGCAAATTGCCAAATAAATCCTGACAATAAATTTTTTAAAGAATATTTGTGTAATAATTAAATCAATCGGTCTGTAAAAAAATATGAATTATCCATATATGTTTGCAGGACTATCTGACGATGGAACGGGTAGTTCTAACTCTATATATGACCCAACCTTTAATGGAGATTTCGATCCGCACACCTCATACGCTCCAGAGGTTATTCCAGAGGAATCCAGTGGTAGGTTCAACTCTAGAAATCTAATACTAGACCCAGTAGTGGTTTAACATTTTTTTTTTAATTCACGTTCATTAGAAAAACTTGATAACGGAATATTTCGTCAATTTTTTTCGAAACCCGTGTTTTAGCAATGGTTGGGATTTCACAAATGGGTTAGGTTATTGAAGAAACCTTTAAAAAAAGTGGATTTCAAAAACTTTCAAAATCGAATTTTAAATTTTATCATCCATAAACCTTCCCTGGGGTCACGTTAGGTCCCACAAAGAAATTGGTTGTCTTTTTTAAGTTAATTGGATACAAACAAACAAGCAAAGTATATATACATACACTATACAGATAATGTGCCAAAAAAAATCATTTATTTCCTGGTAAAAATTAATTTATTTCCGCACCCCGTAAAGATATTTTTCAAAAGAAGGAGGAAACCAATCTTCATAAAAAGCAGATAAAAGTAAATTGTTTAAAATAAATCTGCTAAAATATTGTTGTCTAGGTGAAGTAAGCATCGAGTTTAAACGTGAGTATCGAGGAGTGGGAGTAGATGAGAGAGATGGGAGTAGTTCTCTTCCTAGAAAACAGAGGTTTAATGTACTCCATCAGAAACAACCTTCTTTGCCAGGTCGGTATTCTGCTCTAGGCTCACAATTTTTAAAAGCTTATAATTGATCGTTGCCATGTATAAATTATTTTGACCGAATTGCTGGATTAACCAGAAAGTTTTGACCTATGACTTAAAGCAAACGCTTAGGTTTTTCGTAAATTTTTCTTAAATAATTTCAATTGACCCTTAAAAACTGTTTCTGATTAAATATGAATTAGATTTCAATGTTAAAAATTTTCTTCAATGGTGGGTTCCTTTTAAATTTGACATGCGCATTACTATTGCAGGAAAACATAAAGAAATGATCAAAATTAAACACTAACATTTATAAAAACGACCATATCTTCCACATTATCGATAAGATAAAGATGTCGGGTACCTTCTTTTCATTGAGGGTCACATAAAATTACGCTTACAGCCCCTTTAAGGGTCTAAAATAAAAATTTGAAAAAAACCCTAAAATTTATCCGTTTTAGATTACATGTCCATGGGTGTTCCGCCACCATTGCCCGCTAGAAATTCAGAATTTCATCTCTCCACGTCGTTACCTTTCGGTAATTTTATTGTCTTGTAATACTTAAGAATACTTATTTGCATTTAAATAGCATATGAATATTTGTTCAAAGATTAATTTTTTGGTCCAGGAAAAGAACCAAACAAATCCCATTTCAATATTTTAATTAATCTTCATGATTTTTCAAACTTAATTAAAAAACAAAAAATGCTTAGGTTTTTCAGTTCTTAATTATTTTTGATTTAATGTTTGATTCAGGATATTCTCCTAAAAACGCTGATCAGGGTTCAGAAGAACAGCAAAAAACAAGTTCCTTAGCCAGGTAATTCAATCAATTTATTCAGAGATGCATCACATTTTATGTACTCAGGGGTGTATATTTTTCGTTGAATGATCCCCCCCCTCTTTAGAAAGTAAGGAATGTTTGTGCAGAGCGGCCAAAAAAATATCTGGGGTTTTTTCGCTGAATTGGTGAAAATAAATTATTTAAAAGAGAACTAACTGATTTTTTGGGAGAAAAATATCAAAAAGGATGATATAACGTTCATGTTAATAATTAAATTTTGTTAAATTCTTCAATGATAAATCGATTAATTGCATTATTAATAGTTAAATCCTTTTGTTTTTCTGGTTCTCTATTCTTATTTTCTAATGAATATTTTGATTAAAGTGACTACCATGCCATGAGTGGGGGAGTTGCCTCACCGCCAGTCATGTCTCCTGACTATCTTCCTATGGATAGTATTCTTCAGGTTAGTTAGTTAATTCTCAGATTTTTTAACGGAGGAACTGAAAATATTGTTGGACTCGACTCGAATATTTTAATCAATCAGGGCAAGGTTGAATCATTAAAATGTTTACACCATTAGATTGCCAAGAAAAAGAGAACAGCCAATTAGATTTGAGTCGAGTATTCAGTTACTTTAAAAATGAAATATTAGGTGACTAGAATATCTTGAAACATAAATACGTGGAATTAAAATGATGTCATTTATGGCATAGAAACTCTTTTACATCTTAATAAAATGATATCTTTTTCAGATCTCTCAATCTACTCCCCCGAAATCAATATCAACACAGACTCTTGTTCCCTCCCTTATTCCATCCATGGATAGATCTCCTCGTAGTTCATCTCAGACCCCTCACCGTCCTTCCCTTCCATCCCCCCGTAGTTTACCAGTGTTAGAAGGAGCAACATCAACACCACGTCCTATCCCGGGGGTGGAGTCATACCCACTCACGGTGTTAACGCCCCCTGAGGGTGGGAAGAAGCGTATACCAAGTGGGGAGGCGGGGTATGTTATTATGTCTCCGGGAGTATCATTAAATCCTGAAGAGTATATTCATGAAGAACCCGCCTCTCTTGCTGCACTAGAGGAATCCTTAGGTCAGTATTCAGAACACTCAATAAAGTGTATGGAGTTCAACGAGTACATTGATTACATGCATTTTGTTCATCCGAGTTCATACTGTACACTCCATACGTGTCATTGTTAATGAGTTCATGCATTTTCTTCATAGCGTTCATAGATTACACTCAATACGTCTATACTCTATAGCTTTATAGGTCATGATGCTTTGTCTGAAGTTTGATCGTTAATGATAATGATAATGATAATGATAATGATAATGATAATGATAATGATAATGATAATGATAATGATAATGATAATGATAATGATAATGATAATGATAAAGTTTATTGAACACATTTAATTTTTACATTTTGTTTATTGAGATCATAGAGTTTACTTAATAAGTTTATCAATATTAATGTGTTCAAAGGGTACATTGCATACACTTTTTTCATAGGGTTCATACAGCGCACTCAATGCGTTGATCAAGGTCATTGAGTTCAGAGGGTGATAATATGCATTTTGTTCATGGAGTTCATAGAGTACGAGGTTTATACTTATTAGAGTGTATTATTGAATATATTCCATTCATAGATTTCATAGTGAACATTGCATATTCTTAAATCATCATTGCAAAATTTGTCATGGTACAGTCATTTTATTAGCAGTTTTATTATCTCTTGAGAAATGTTAAAATATTATTTGTATGCAATTAAATTTTATGGATTTACTGCGAAGAGTTTATAGAATACATGGATTTGTTACAGTAAATAGATATAATCAAGTAAACACAGTTAATAAAAGACAATTCTGTACACAAGTTGTGTATATTCATACAGTTCATACAGTTAATACAGTTAATACAGTTCACACAGTTCATACAGTTCACACAGTTCATACAGTTCATTCAGCTCATTTAGTTATTTAGTTATCTCAGTTCACTCAGTTCACACAGTTCACACAGTTCACACAGTTCACACAGTTCACACAGTTCACACAGTTCACACAGTTCACACAGTTCACACAGTTCACGTAGTTTACGCAGTTTACGCAGTTCACGCAGTTCACGCAGTTCACACAGTTCATCCAGTTCATCCAGTGTATGCAGTTCACACAGTGCATACAGTTCACGCAGTGCATACGGTGCACACAGTTCACACAGTGCATACGGTGCATACGGTGCATACAGTTCATGAACATAATTTTCTTAAGTTTACAAGTTCCACGAAATTTCATTCTTTTTTATTTACTGGTTTAGAGAGAAAAAAGTGGGTTTTTTTACTTCAAATTTAATATTAGGTGGACGATGGCAGATCTCTCCCCGCCATTCATCTCCCGTCTCTCGCCGTTCCCGCCGATATCCAGACAGTCAACGAAACTCCAGCTGTCTAGATGAAAGTGATAGTATGTGGGGTTGGAGGGTAAATGAAGATGCAGATTTCTCCGATGATTTTACTGAGCACGCCGGTCGGTCTCCGGTGAGCGGAACGGAGGACTATATGGCGGTGACCTATCCCCGACCCCATACTGGATCCACGCCTAGAACTATATCTAGGTAATAATATTAGAGTAAACAAAAGATCTGTTTTAGTATTTTGTTTTTCTGGAAGATTTTTATAGTGAATATTAATGATACAAGGGTTAAAAGTATAATTTTTAATGAATTAATTTTGGGGGGAAAAATAAGTATTTCGTAGTTAAAAATTTATTTACCTCAAATAAGAGATATGAAAATCCATATGAAGTAAAATCTCTCACCACGAGTGAATGAATTATTGGTTTATTCACAAATTGAANGCAACCTTTAGAAGATGAAAAATGAAATTAATATTTTATTTGTTTATCAGAGTTTCCCCTGCTTCCTCTAGTTCAGCTATATCAGGAACTCCCTCCTCTGGTTCCAGGTTTACAGATATGGATAGATTGGAGAGAGTTCAGAGCTTCCTTAGAGATGAGGAGGATGATAAGGTACACCTACACAACCTTCCTTCAAACTTTTCTCCAAACGCCCATTTTTACCTCTACTGCCCCCTTACTGTCTTCCTTCGTCCCTGGTCCTTCTCCTTTCTCTCTGCCACCCCTTTACCCCCCCCCCTTCCTCTCACATAGGTTCGACTCGCACACATCGCGACCATTTATTGTAGAAACAGTTGCTTTCAGGAATTGATGCTGTTTAAGGCTGTTCAGTGTTCATTTTTGAAAAGATGAACGAGTTCAATATTTACCTTTAGTTTAGCGCGAACAACAAGCTCATAAAGGGCATGTAAGTTGTAAGTATACAACGTTCATTTAGTAAATAACGTGTATCCTATAGTACATAACGTTTAAAATACATTCAGTTCTTGAAGTAGATAAAGTTCATAAATTGCGTAAGATTAGTTTATGCAGGACGAAGTTTTTCTTGTATGATAGTAAACTACGCTGGTAATTTCTTTAACTGTTCATTGATTTCAGGTTACATCTCGGCCCCCGCGAGGCGAGGTTAGAAAATGGGGACGACACATTGATATCCCCAGCTCTAAGAGTAGTTCCCGGAGCAATATTTCTCCGTTCGGTCGAACACCTCCCAGTATACACTCTGGTAGTCCTACAGTAAGTTTATATGTACATCAATCCACCTTTATGAACTAGTATTTTGGACATAAGGTTTTAGATTTTAATCAACTTCATCAAATTTGTGGAAATATTATTAAAAACTGATACTGATGATTAAAATATTTCGAATTCAACTAGACATTTGTCAAAAACATATTTCCTCCCCCAACTTTATACCACAAATTCTTTATGTCATATTGTACTATGAACGATATAACTCATAAAAGAAAAGTTGTGGTTTGATAATGAAAGTAAATTTCGAATCGATATATTCACAAAGACCATTCAAGATTTGAGCAATCAAATCGAAAATTTGCAACGGGACATTATTTCAATCGGATTGCTTAAAAAAAAATAAGACTTTATTAACCCCAATGTAAATGAATTAATAAAAGTACTGTCTCCCTTTATCTGTTTCAAACTTCTTGGAAAACAAAATCATTACAGATATATTTGCAAGGGTTGCCAGATAAAATTTGACAATTTTTTATATTCAGGTTGCTTCGCGGCTAGAAGGCTGGTTCCGTCATCGGGCCGGCTCTGTACCCAACCGTCCTCCCCACACTGAGCGACGACGACACCGAACTCAGTCAGAAGGAGAACAAGATGTGGAGCTTAAGAACGCATGATCCTTATTGACACGCCGCGTAGAACCCTGCTCTCCATGTCCCAGTAGCCGCGTAGAAAAATAATTGTTCTCGCCTGCTATGCCGCTATTTAACCCCGAAAAGGGACCAAAAGATAGCATAAAAATTCCGGGATTTTAAATTATTGAATTGAACCGTGTTATATTTATTTTCGTTGTTTAAATCATAGATTTCAATCATTTCAACTGAGGCGGTGCTTAATACTTGTCTCGTCCATAGTTACAAATTACCAACGTCCATTCCTATCTATTCCATAGTAAATACCTTGTAGAAGAACATATTCTTAATTATAGCAAATTTACCAAACCATAGTTTAGAAATGGCCAAACAATAGTTAAATTTTTACTAATATCTGTGATTTATTAAACCAATTTTCAACTTAGTTTTAGCTTTTTAATTTTTAAAATTAAACTCGCGGCATAGGATTATATTTTAGTTCGTGAACCTCGCACTTTTAGTTCGCAACTCAATTCTGTGATATTAATAAAGGTTGGGAGGGCAACCTTCTGCCCGCCTGATATTTTTTTTCTTAAGAGCCACTTATACCCCGATTATAGCTCACTGTCCGGTTATGTATTAAGAAAGATATAACTCAGGATTCCTGCCGTCAGCAGAATCATTAAACCCCTTAGTTCCTTTTACTATCATCAAACTAAGGACGATGTACCACAATATTTAGTGTTAAACACGACTTGCAAAGCATAACCCGATCAACCGGGAAATAATATATGAAATCTCTTCCTCTATTTGTATAAATTTTCGAGCTTTTTGTATGGGAGCATTGGCCGTTAGCTTTTGTAAAAGAGTGTTTTCTAGCTTGAAAAGGTTTCGTATTATTTAGAACTATTAAATTGTATCCGATTGTTAAATTTGTTAAACCTGATGATTCAACTTAATTGTTTGCATAGCGTTAATTTGTACTGAATAGAATATCAAAAAATTAAATTGACGAAATATTTTTAATTTCTTGGAAAAAAAATTACGCAAATAGTAAAAATTAACGTCGTTTCTGAAATGCCGGCCTGAATTTTTTTCGACTGGAACTTTAAATGTTTTCGACAATCTATGAATTCGGCCTCGAACGCAATAAAAGGATATTGGTGGACAGTAGACAATTTTTCAGTGATATTTGATGATTCACTAATATTTAAACTGAAGAATGGGTTCGTCTCCATCCGTTCCCGCTGTCGGGGCCTTATTCGTTGGGTGCTTCTTATACAAATATAATATACGACTTAGCCTCTGTTTGCATTGTACTGTAGTTTGCTGTACATTTTGATTGTACGCTAAATGTACTTGAGTTTATGTGATTCTGTGTACTCCAACCCCACCATGTTTTTCTGTGTACTATGTTGTACACTAAATCCTGTGGTTCTGTTTATTCTATTGTACTGCACCATGTGGTTGTGTGTACTTTGTAGTACACTATATCCTGTGGTTCTGTGTACTCTATTGTACTATACCATGTGGTTTTGTGTACCCTATTGTACTACACATGTGGTTCTGTGTACTCCATTGTACTACACCAGTTGGTTCTGTGTACTCTATTGAACTGCACCATGTGGTTCTGTGTACATGTTGTACACTACACCATGCGGTTCTGTGTACACTTTTGCACTACACCACGTAGTTCTGTGTACTCTATTGTACTGCACCATGTGGTTCTGTGTACGTTATTGTATCCTGCATTCCTGTAAAATTGATGCAAATGTTGTAAAATCACGAAAACTATTATTTTCTGTAAGTATGTTATTTCTTCCCTGAGCTTACCGATTAAAATGTCAATCTAAAGCAACGCGTCCAATTTATTGTTAAACATTTTTTTTCTGTAAATTTTTTAAATAGCATTAATAAATAAAATGCCTTGCAGAGGCTTTGTTGACTTGAGCCTGAAGCTTTATCTGTAGGAACTGAACTTCTCAGTTCGTAAAACTAAACTTAAAATTCAGCGGATTAAAATTCTCGGCTCTGATTTAATCTGAAGCGTTGATATTTGTTATTTATTTTCAATACATTGTTATTGCTGTGATGATGAATTGTTATTACATGTTAACTGTATCCTCATAATTTGTTATGTTTATAGATCTTTATTCTTCAGTCAGCTACTCTATCCACTACCTACATATATAGGTAAGATTGATAAGGTGTTAGATACCTTGACTCATCTGACCCTAATTGCATGCCCTGAAACCATGCCTAGATGCTAAATATAAAATTATTCAAGATGACCCAGAAAAAAACCATTCAGCATTTTCAATCATGTTTTGCGGATTTATGATGTAGGTACAAACAAAGGACTTGGCACTTTCATGCCAGATGCAACAAAATTTTCTTGAGTGCTGCTCAGTGCTCAGATAATTGTCTGAAAAAAAACCAAGGTTGTTATCAAATTATTCTTCTTCAAAAATGTTTCTGGGGTTAACTTGAAAAGGGAAAAAAGTACTGAAAAAATATGCAGGACAGTCCAAATTGTTCAGTTCTTGAGTTTGCGCACTCCTTTTTATGAACTCATTTTGTTCGGCTTTTGCTTTTACTTCACCAAGCGTGATTAACTTTGTTGAAGATAAAGATCTGAACAATTAATTTAAAATTTTGCGAAAACGCAAATAATTTTGCTACGTTCAATATCCCTTTTTGTGAGGAATTTTACTTTCCTCAAATTGACGGGGCCCCCCAAAAACATGATTTTATAATTCAGTGTAAAAGAAAGCGTCTGGCATTTCTTAAGCCTTTGTAAATCTAATCTAAATAGTAGAATTGAAGGGATCTAGTACTGTGTACTCTATATATATATAATCAAATCTGATCCAAGGAGTAGAATAGTTGGGATCTTGTGCATGATCCATAGTCCTGAGTTCTCTGTATATACATAGATTTGTTCTATAAAGGAGTAAAATAGTTAGGATCTAGTATATGATCCATAGTACTGTGTTTTCCATATATAATTAGATCTGATTCAAGGAGTAGAATAGTTGGGATCTAGTTCATGATCCATAGTACTGTGTACTCTATATATAATCAAATCTGATCCAAGGAGTGGAATAGTTGGGATCTAGTTCTTGATCCATAGTACTGTGTACTCTATATATAATCAAATCTGATCCAAGGAGTGGAATAGTTGGAATCTAGTTCATGATCCATAGTACTGTGTACTCCATATATGATTAGATCTGATCCAAGGAGTGGAATAGAAGGGATTAACTTTCATGAGTGGTGTTGACATTGACGAATTCTGATGTATTGATTTTTTCACTCCTGTTGTTTTAAATGTATTGTATAGTATATATGTACTTTAAGTGACCCTGCATATTTATATGTTCGATTCACAACGTTGCAGTCCTTAAAAGCTTCTATTGTTTGAATGTGCCATGGACTCCGAAAAAATGGATTCAATGAAATTTATCTTTTAGCAATTTTTTTTAAAGCGGCTTGCGGATTTCTTCTTTAAAACGTTGGGGTGAATTTTTTATTTTTAGAAATGGCTGACCTGTCACGATCCGTTCCTAGCAAAGGAGGCTCTCTTTCTCCTCATACACAGGTTAAATAGTTTTATATTTAGTATCTGATCTGTCTTTACTTTTCTTTTAATTGTTTCTTGAGAATTCTCAAAAATCTTGGAAGTCGAACAAATGTCTCACATGTGTATTTATTCTAAATGGGATTTTTAACATAAAATATTTGCCTTGAGGTCGAACCTTTTGTATGGAGTATCGTTAATTTTGAACGCTTGATCTTGATAACCAATGTGGACACTTTTGAAATAAAGAATACATGCTTGTTTCCACAATTAAAGTTAACCCTTGCCGAGTATGGCCACCACGGGATATCAATGAGAAATTTGATTGATCCTTTGGTATAAGATTGAGTTCAATACTTTATCCAGAGATTCACAATACAAAACTTGTTAACTCAGATCAGTTGATCAACGAATGACTTGATTTTTATCAGCTAAGTCCTATTTCTTTTAGAAATTAAAGGACCCGAACCACTATTTCTCAAATTCTAACCCTAAATCATAGAACTATAACATTTCAAGTATAAGTTCTGATAAATTTAATAGTTTTTAGTATCAAAGGTTGATGCACAAAGGCTGAGGCGCAGACAGTGGTGTAGATTTTCTTGAAAAATCTTCCCCCACTCCCCAGAAGTTTGGTATATTTGGGCTCAGGGGAGAGAATTTTTTGTGAAGTGTATAATATCTTTAGAAAATGCTAGACCTGAAATCTTTATTAACTTTTATTTTGAAATTCATGAAAATGGGTAGAATTGGTTCCAGGCTAACAATAATTAATTCAAGGTATTATCACAATTCTAAATTTTAACTAATTCAAGTACATACACAATTCATACAGGGATAACCATAAAACTTTTAATTAATACCTTTTCTAAATGTATTACTAAAAAATCTGTTAGAGCCAGAGAGAAGTTAAACTTCAAAACTGGTGTCCTGTTCTTGGTGAAAATAAGTAAGATTTTTTTCATTTTCTTTTTACCTTTGAAACCTGGAACCAAAAATGTAAATTGAAAGTAGAGTTTAAGATAAATTCCATCTTAAGGCTGATTCGGATATTAATTCCATCTTGATGCGGATCTGGATATAATTCCATCTTGATGCGGATCCGGATATTAATTCCATCTTGATGCGGATCCGGATATTAATTCCATCTTGATGTGGATCCGGATATTAATTCCATCTTGATGCGGATCCGGAAGTTAATTCCATCTTGATGTGGATCCGGAAGTTAATTCCATCTTGATGCGGATATGGATATTAATTTCATTTTTTGCGGATCAGGATCTTGGATCCGTCATTTTAAAGAATGAATCCAGATCGTATCAGCTCATGTTTTTTCTCTAAGGTTTCGAAATTTTTGTCATAAAAATAAATTTCAAAAATGTTCTTTTTTCGCGTTTTTAGAAACGTGATGCAACATTTAATGTTAAGGATTCAAATCCGTAATTATGCATCATTTTTGGATCCGGATATGCTAAGCACTAGTTAAAATGTCAAATTAGCTTCCATTTAGAGAGGGGAACGGCCAGGTACGGCAGATTCACAATGATTTTCAATAATGTTTAATAAATCTTCGTTTTTTAGCTTGAAAAGTGTTGCAATATGACAATATCCTTCATTGTTTTCCCAGTAGAATTGCGCAACTCCCTTTTATTAAGAAACCACAATTGATCGCACAAAGCTTTGCATTCTTGATCACACAAAGATATTCATTCTTCATCACACAAAGATTTTCATTCTTTTATCACACAAAGCTTTGCATCTTGATCACACAAAGATTTTCATTCTTCATCACACAAAGCTATGCATTCTTTATCACACAAAGCTTTGCATTCTTTATCACACAAAGCTTTGCATTCTTGATTACACAAAGATTTTCATTCTTTATCACACAAAGCTTTGCATTCTTGATCACACAAAGATTTGCATTCTTGATCACACAAAGCTTTGCATTCTTGATCACACAGCTTTGCATTCTTTATCACACAAAGCTTTGCATTCTTCATCACACAAAGCTTTGCATTCTTTCACACAAAGCTTTGCATTCTTTCACACAAAGCTTTAAATTCTTGATCACACAAAGATTTTCATTCTTGATCACACAAAGATTTTCATTCTTTATCACATAAAGATTTTCATTCTTTATCACACAAAGCTTTGCATTCTTTCACACAAAGCTTTGCATTCTTGATCACAAAGCTTTAAATTCTTGATCACACAAAGATTTTCATTCTTTATCACAAAAAGGTTTGCATTCTTTATCACACAAAGCTTTGCATTCTTTATTACACAAAGCTTTGCATTCTTGATCGCACAAAGCTTTCCATTCTTGATCACACAAAGCTTTGCATTCTTGATCACACAAAGCTTTGCATTCCTGGTGTTTCTCTGTGAATCGAATATTCCACTCTATAAATTAAGAGTCGTCGAAAATTACATGTACACTGTACAGTGTACAGTTCCTTTAATGTTAAGGTTGATACTGAGTGGAACTCTTCAAGGCTACGACAAAGAATGGGGAACTTCCAGAGTGCTATCTAGGGTAATATGGTTTTTCTTCCATTACAGGGTTCCCACAAAGCCAGAGCATCAAAAATCATTTATTAAAATATATGCCTCTGGGACGTAACTAAACTCTTCCAAGTCTCACTTTTTGTGGGAAACCATGCAAGTAAACTACTAACATGGTTTTTTTAGTGAATGGGGGTTGATTTCAAATAAGAAAAAATTTAAGATGTATACTTCCATTTTTAAGTTTTATCTGAAATCTTCAAAAATCCAGTAGATAAATCCATTCAAAAGCAATTCTTCCGTGATCCCGCTATTTTTCTTTTTTTTTAAGGTTTAGATGAATTTTACCCATGTTTTATTTATGCATCAAGGTTTTGAACTAAATATTTTGCAGAAAAGTGAAAGAGAGATTGTTACCAAGAGCAAAATATATATCCTAGATGGACCTATGAAGTTACCAGAGGTATTAAGAGTTACGTTTTTATACCTCCCAAAATGAAAAGAACCCCCCCCCCCCCATCTGAAATACTTTTCATAGTCACTTTAAATTGAAGCTTTCTTAAGAAAGCCGTAGATAAAAATTGTCTTATGCAAGTCCCAATCTAAAGAATGATAAGTTACGACTTAAATATTATGTTTCAGCTTAAATGCCATTTCCAACTTAATTTAAACCTGAATTTTAAGCTACAGCTTAGATATTTAACTCGTCTTAAATTTTAAACCCGAAAAAACGCATTCAATGTTGCGATATTTCAATGCATGAAAATGATTTAATCTGACGATTTTAATTCATAAATCTTTTCCGTAATCTAGAATAAATAAATACATCGTGTATCTATTCCGAAATATATTTTGTTAGCGCTTCACAGTTACGTCAACAAATTGAAATTAAAAAACAGAACAGCTGATATTGCATAATTTCTGTCGATCCCTAATTCCCGTAATCTGATTGGTTCATATTTTCTCCGTCATTATTTTTCAGAACTTTTAAGCTATAACATAAGTTTTGCGCTTTCTTTATTTTTAGACTCATGATCAAATTTTCAACCTCCACATTTCATCAAAAAGTTCAGGAAATATATTTCTTTTATTGATTTAGGATAAAGAACTGCGGAGCAAAATTCCTCTGTTTATACAACATAAGTAAGTTTTAAAGTATTAGTCAAATTATTTGTAATTATACTTTGAGACTTCTGAATCTCTGTCCTGTGGTTTTGTTATTCTTTTCTCAAGGTTTCCAATCTTGTCTTAAGGCTACCAATCTTGTCTTAAGGTTACCAATCTTATCTCAAGGTTTCCTATCTTATCTCAAGGTTTCCTATCTTATCTCAAGGTTTCCTATCTTATCTCAAGGTTTCCTATCTTATCTCAAGATTTCCTATCTTATCTCAAGGCTTCCAATCTTATCTCAAGGATCTCAAAGGTTTCAAAATTATTTCAAGGTTTCCAATCGTATCTTAAGGCTTCCATTCTTATCTCAAGGTCCCCTATCTTATCTAAAGGTCCTCAATTTTATTTCAAGGTCCTCAATCATATCTCAAAGTCCCTAATCATGTCTCAAGGTTTTCAATCTTATCTCAAGATCCCCTGCAATCTTAACTTTAAGTCCCCAATCTTATCTTAAGGTCCTCAATCATATCTCAAAAGTCCCTAATCATGTCTCAAGGTTTTCAATCTTATCTCAAGATCCCCTGCAATCTTATCTTTAAGTCCCCAATCTTATCTTAAGGTCCTCAATCTTATCTCAAAGTCCTCAATCTTATCTCAAGGTTTCAATCTTATCTCAAGATCCCCTGCAATCTTATTCTTGAGTCCCTTATTTTATCTCAAGGTTTCCTATCTTATCTCAAAGTTTCCAATCTTACCTCAAGGTTTCCAATCTTATCTCAAGGTTTTCCTGTCATATCCTAAGGTTCGGTCGTTCCATAGAAAGGCATTTCATAGATGGACATTTCATAGATAGGACATTTCATATATTACAGAGTAGGATTATGATGAGGCTGTGTTAAGATTTAACCACTCCTCTGGTCGGGTTTAAATACCAGGGCAACCTCTGCAGTGTTTCTTGGAGAAGATTTATGTGACAGAAATTCCTGCTTTGGTAAAGTGGGAGTTCTGTGGTACTAAATGCAGAAAAAAACGCCTTGCTTGCTAGATTATTCCTCTTCTATAAAATGTCATTTAGACCAAGAGCCCCTCATTGTTGAAGTTTATGTACAGGGTGGCCAAAATTTACGGATTGTACGGATTTTTTATTTTGTAACCCTAAAATTGTACGGATTGTACGGATTTTTTTTCAAATTGTACGGATTGTACGGATTTTTATCCTGGAAATTCACCGGGTTTTTTTTCACTCATTTCAGCAAGTTTTTCATGAAAATTTCAAAAAAAAATCTCGTCAAAATGAAGTTAGTTTCTGCATTCTAAATAATATTAGATTGATTAACGTTTCAATTGACAATAAAAATTCATTCATAATTTTCGAGATCCCAGAAGTGTTCATTTGAGAATATGTTCCAGAAGTGTTCATTTGAGAATGTGTTTGGCTATCTGTCTAGCTAACTGTCTAGCTATCTGTCTATCTATCAGGTTTCTTCGGTTTATCTGTAAATCTTTTCATTTTTAGTTAATATTAACTTTCTTTTAATGGAGTGTGCAACCCCTGTACCACGCTATTTTTGATTATATTAGATCCTAAATCTACACTCCACTCTTTCTAATTATAACTCAATTGGTTGGTTGTTAATTGGCCTACACACTGATCTAAACAGTTTTAAAAATTAGAATCAACGCTCTTTAGTTCTCTAGTTCTCTGGTTCTCTGGTTCTCTGGTTCTCTGGTTCTCTGGTTCTCTG
>NW_019397877.1:75178-131094 GCF_000591075.1 Eurytemora carolleeae | reverse complement strand
GAGCGTTGCGGCCTCCGTTTAATAGTAATGTTTAAGTTTTATATCTTTGCAACCTTATGTGGTAGACTTTTGTTATTATAAGCTGTGAATTCTGCCAGATTAATTAGGCTTCGTTTCAAAAACCAAAGATTTTCAGGTTGCAAAGATAAATGGATTTTAAAATTGAGTTTAAGTTGAGTTTCTTCAGCTGATCTTATTTTTTCATTTTTTATCGGGTTCTCATCCAAGCATTAAAATACCTACAGTAGTTTTTACTACCAGGAGTATAGGTTTTTAGAGGGAACATCATTGGTTGCTGAGGGAAGGGTGGGGGGAGTTAAAAAATTGGGGTGAGAAAGAGGTGGTGGGGAATGGGGGGGGATGAGACAGTGTTGAATAATATTTTCAAAAATGGTTTTATTTTTCTTAAATGTACGGATTGCAGGGATTTTTTTCGAAAATTGTACTGATTGTACGGATTTTTTCGAAAATTGTACGGATTTTTAAAAAAATTTACGGATATGTTCAAAAAATGTACGGATTGTACGGTTTTCTTTTTCGAAAATTGTATGGATTGTACGGATTTTTTTCGAAAATTGTACGGATTGTACGGATTTCCTCTAAAAATGTACGGATTTTTGTACGGATTTTTTCAAAAAAGTTTTGGCCATCCTGTATGTATCTAGCAGGATTGTCTCCTTTTTTACATACCTCAAGAACCATATAAACAGGGTTGGGAATGAAGGGGTGGTCAGTGTCACAGATGATTTATCCTCTTAATGATATTGAGGATTCTTAGAAGGAAATCATTCAAGGCGAGATTCTAAACGTTGATGAGTTCTACTTCTGAAACCCATTCAGTTTAAAACCTGTATAGAAGTAATACTGAGTAACCAGTAACTTCAGTAATAGTTTCTTTTTTGAGCTTTTAACTAGTGTAAAGAAACCCACCACCAAGAAGACTAAGGTCCAGTTTAAGTTAAGTCTTACTGCTGCAATCCCTAACCTTGATAATGTGTGTTACATCAGCTCCTGACGAACATCTTGAGTTACCGTGATCTAATTATATCACTTCCCACCGATTCTGCCATTGACGAAGACAAGCATGTTGTGTCACAGCAGATCATGAAAGCTATTCTGGAGCAGGTTGGGGAGGATAAGGTTGCTAGATGTATGACCGATTTCTATAAGGTATGACAGACAAATGTGAGTGCGGAGGCAGATAGTTCAGAGTTCCTCCTGTAGATCCTCTTCTTCCTGGAAGATTCTCTGAAGAATACTCGCATGCTAGAACTTTCAAATAGTTGGTTTATTCAACCAGTGGAGATGGAGGAAAGAATTGTTCGTATATGTCAACTTTTGCCAGGATACAAAACTGGAGCAGGAGATAAACTCAACCTTCAAAAACATAGCATCTGATTTGATCTTTCTATTAACTGTGTCAAGTACACTGAAGAAAGAGACATACAGACTGTGCAGTGTACGGTTCCAAGCAGAACTAACCTCAAAGGTTAATGCATACTGCCAGAATACTTCCCGCTTCAAACTCATCACGGTTGTTCATGCTTTTAAGCATAACAAACCACATTACGTAGTTTATATTAAATCTGGGATAAACTGGATCAAACTTGATGATGAGGAGGTGAAGAATATCAATCAGAAAACAGTTCTCGAGGCTTGCGGGGACTCTGGTGGAGACAGGTATCAGTCCTTTGCAAGCATGCTTGTTTATTCTTCTCCTGATGACTCACCTGATATCCTTATTCCTACTCATCTTCAGGACCGGTATTAAAAGATAATCAAGCAACCTTAGAGGGATAAAAAGCTTACAGATAGGTTGAAGCAAACTGCAAGATGGAGGTTTCTCAATTTGACATCAACCAGACTGAAATGGATAGAGAAGTTTGGGAGTATCTAGCAACTTTGTTTGCTTTTAACCCTGCATCCTTCCCCCTTCAAGTTGCCCATTTCTAGGTTCCTTATGTTGTTTCAAGGTTTCCTGTCTTGTTTCTAGGTTCCTAATCTTGTTTCAAGGTTTCCTGTATTGTTTCTAAGTTCCCAACCTGGTTTACAGATTCACTAATCACAATCTTGTTTCTAGTTTCCCTGTCATGTGTTTTGGTTTCCAATCTTTTTTCTAGGTTCCGCATCTTGGTTCTAGATTCTCTATCTTGTTTCTATGTTCCCAATCTTGTTTTAGGTTCCTAATCTTGTTTCAAGGTTCCCTATTATATTTTTAGGTTCCTTGTCATGTTTCTTGGTTCCCTATCGTGTTTCTTAGTTTCCAAACTTCTGTCCAGGTTTTTATCTTGTTTCTAGGGTTACAATTTTGTTTCTAGACTCCCAAATTTTTATAAGGTTCCTAATCTTGATTCAAGGTTCCCAATTTGGCTTCTGGGTTCCTTTTCTTGTTTCTAGATTACCAAATTTGTTATAAGGTTCTTAATCTTGTTTCTAGGTTCCAAATCTTGCTTCTGGGTTCTCTACTCTTGTTTCTAGGTTCCATGACGGATTTCCTGAGAACTGGGAGCTTCTTGTTCAACACTGGAGAAGGTATATGAACTCTATCTTCTTATCCTAGATACATATATCCTTAAAATCAGGAATTTGCATCCGGAGTTTAAACATTTGGCTCCCTGGATCTGGATCCAAAACGTTTTTGCTCTATGGACTGGAAACATTTTTGACTTGTTGGATTGGTGTCTGCAAAAAATTCGGAAATTAATCCAAGGGGAAAAATATCAAAACAGCTTTTATTCTCCAAACACAAAGCAGAAGCCAAGTAATTTGGCATTTGTTTTTAGATAAAGAAACAACTATAAGTATCAATGAGCTGAGTTCTTTTTTACAGGGCTAATCAATGTAAAAATAAAATATTTCTCAAGCACTGGAATATATTGGTTGACTTTAAAAGTCACTATGATAAAATAAAAGAGATCTAAATGGATATTTCTAACATTTATTTAATAAAACCAAAGTGTTTTGAAATATTTGCATTGAAGGCGGAGTTAAAATTGGTTGATTTAGAAATTAACAAAGGAATTAATGATGGATATTAGATGGCGCTTCATGGAAGTGTTGTAGAGCTTCAAGTTGGTGGAGCAGATCTGGGAACTGGGACAACAGGGCTTATCAATGGAACTAAGGCAATGCAACTCGAGATAGCGGAAACTTCGGTCAGAGCCGTGCACAAGTTTCCTAAGTAAGCTTCTCAAGAAGTTAATAGGGAGATCAGAGGTATAAGCACGCCTGCTGTTAGTTCAGTATCTGCATCATCAGCCTGAAGGAGTCATGGGGGGTGATGTAGAGCTTCATGTTGGTGGGGCAGATCAACAGGTGCATTGCACTGAGTATCTGCATCATGATCATGAAGGAGCCAGGGTTGGGACGGAGTTGTGAATGTCTTGAGTGTTTATAGCTGACTGAATACCGGGAGGTGTAGAGAGGTGAGGAGCGAAGGTTACATGTGTGGTGTGCTTCATGGCGGAAATGGATCCTGTGTACACACACATCTAGAGAATTAACATCGGCATTTGAGTCGGTGAAATCGTCTTCCTTATATTTCGAATTTATTTTAACAATATTGTAGTTTAAAATGATGTTTGTGTTTTCAGATTCATCAGAACTCAACTAGCGATAAAAGAGACGTGGAAGACATTTGAAAGTAATTTGGAGAATTGTAATACCACAAACGACAACTCCCTGTCCCCTGTGTCTCAATATGTAAGGAGTGTTCCCCCGACCATGCCCCTTCAGCCCAACAAAGGTATGAGCTTGTGCAATCAAAGCCAGGATGTTAGCTGTTTCTTTGTAGGTAAGCATCCTAGGAGTCCAAAAATATTAATTTCAGTTGTAGCGAGTGTTTAATGTTGAATAGTCTTTCCCCCTCCCCCTTCTTATCTTTCTTGTTATTTTTTTTCTTGTGTTGGGAAAAAATTATTTTAAAGTTTTAAAAGGTGGGGAATGGGGGGGGGGGGTGAGACAGGGTTGATTAATATTTTCAAAAATGGTTTTATTTTTCTTAAATTTACGGATTGCAGGGATTTTTTGCGGAAACTGTACTGATTGTACGGATTGTTTAAAAAATGTACGGATTGTACGGATTTTTTGTTTCGAAAATTGTACGGATTGTACGGATTTTTTTTCGAAAATTGTACGGATTTTTCTGAAAATGTACGGATTTTTGTACGGATTTGTTCAAAAAAAGTTTTGGCCACCCTGAATATATCTGTTTCTGTCAATGGTCTATTTACAATATATCTGTTTCTGTCAATGGTCTATTTACAATATATCTGTTTCTGTCAATGGTCTATTTTCAATATATCTGTGGCGGCGGCTCAAATATCGAAACATTGAATACAATTTCAAGTGGAACCAACCATGTTTGAGTCACGTCTCAAATTTAAGACGCAGCATAAAATTTTTTAATTCGGCCTCAGGTTGCAAAGATACATAGATTAAAAAGATTTAAAATTTGTCACAGTGTGACTGTATGTATCGAGATTAAGCTTTGTAGATCAGTAGATCAGCGCTATTTCATATAAACGTTTTGACCTCTAAGCTGGATGTGTTGTAGGCAAAGATAATAGAAAAGTATAGAGCGGAATTCGATCCCGAGTTCATTTCAGCGTAAGCTTTGTTTTACATTCCCGAGTTCAGTCTAAACTTCACTTAACATTCCCGAGTTCATTTCAGCATCGTTCAGGCTGGAAAGGGACTGAGTAAATTCATACCGAGGAATAGTCTTATTTCCCTTCTTTTCTAATCTCTGTTCTGTGATTGTAGGTGTAACCTGGCGATGATCCTGTTGACCGACCTGGTGGTGGACGGGTTGGACCTGGACTGTCATAGTGTGGACTGGTCCGTTCATCTACCCCTCATGCTTCATATCATTTTCCTTGGATTAGGTTTAATTCATCAAAAACAGTCATTTATTCAATATATGCATTATTATAGAACAAGCTAAAGTTCCCGTGGAATTTTTAAAAAATCGAATATCAAAAAATCAGATTTTTAACATATGGTACCCCGGCCCCAGGGTACCAATGGGTTTCCTCAAATAATGTCAGCCAATTCGGTCCAGTTGTTTGGCCAGCTATAGCTAACATATATATACAAATATACATTAACAAATATATGAGTGAAGAGCTTTATTTTATGAATGTTTCTTTCGAACATTACAAACATTACAAATTATTATTATAATACAAGTACAGTTTTTTTCGATTGTTCCAATTAAATACAAAACACAGTTAAAATACACTTGTACACAGATATATCATAAAACCTAAGTTTTTTTATAATTGAAAATTTCTCAGAAAGCAAAATTGCGTATTCAATTGCAAAAAAACTAACAATTAGAGAACTCGTTAAAACCAGGGAAATATCCTTAGCTTGCTTTAAAATTCTGACTTTTTTTGAAATTGAAACTTTAGTTCTAGGCAAAGCTGGGTTTCCAAGCTAGTTCTAAAATAAAATTATGATAATGTAAAGTTGTCAGTTTTCTCTCAACAAAAACTGCCTATTTTCTAATATTTCATCAAATATTCAATTATTGGAAAATATCAGAGTGAACATGTTTATTTTTACTTAAAGCGCATGTTATTTTTTCTGACGAGTTAAATAATTAGATAACAACCGCCCTATTGTACATCAGCATTGTAAACAACTACTTCTTAACCTTCTTGTTGTACTCGGGGCACATGGAGATCATCTTAGTGTTGCTAGCATACTACTGGGCAATAAAACAGCGCAGGAACATCAAATAAAATAGTATTTTTTAATTTCTTGATTTTAATTATATTTTACTTTTTTAGTCTGTTCTCTAAAAGTCATCTTTATTTTTAAGTTTAAAGAGATTTTTCGTGGGATCCTCTTATTATTTCTATTTGATTGCGTAGTTAAACTACGGACTGACGCATACTAACTCCACCGCCTTGACGCACAACTTCCTAGAAGAGGATGAAAACTTCGATGCGTATCTTACGCAAAATCCCCAATCTCAGGTACAGTAATGTTTTTTGTTTAATATTGAGGATAATGTTGGGTTGTTTCAGGTTACAGGGTTACCCATAAAGAATGAGACTACTGTGACGATTGTACAGAATGTATACTGTCTGTTTCCTTATATTTAGGATTCCCTAAAACTATAAACTTGTTTCTGTCTGCCTAATCATGGATTAAGCCATAAAAAGATTTTATTCAAAGGCATAAGACTTATATAACCTCGTTATCATAAAATTCAAAGAGTTTTAGGTCGTCTTTACAGTCTCATCCTTGGTGGGTAACCCTGTAGATTTAGTTCTGTGTAAATAATGTTTTTTTCGGCTTCTGTTTAGTTGAGTTAAGTTTTAGTTTTTTGTTCTTCTATATCCTTAATTCTCGTTTTGTTATGTTTTGGTTAGATGTGGGTTAGTTTAGATTAGTCGGAGTTTGGTCAAATTTAATCTCTAATATTAAGAAGAATGAATAAAACTAGTTTAACCTCTAACATTAAGAAGGATGAATAAGACTAGTTTAATCTCTAATAATGAGAAGGATGAATAAAACTAGTTTTCTATTCTTAAGAAGGATGAGGAGGAGAGTGATGAGGATGAGGAAAGTGAAGCTAGTGGGGGATCTGGAAGTGTGACAAGTGGACATGTAAGTAACTCAATTTAATTTGAACCTTTTTAGATACAGATTTTAAAGCTAAAGGGGGGGGGGGGTAACAGTGGCTTTAATACAAATTCATCCGAAAAGTATTAATTTTACAGCCAACACCGCAAAAATTGCAATATATTTAGTATTTATTCTCTTCTAAATTATCACCTTTTACAATAACTTGTCATAAAGGTCGATTTGGGATTTCTATTCCACTGTGTTTTGACGCCCACCATCTGGATTTCTATTCTAATTCAGAGACGACTGTACGGAATTGATACTTTCTTTTTCATTATATTCATGATTCCCTGCAACTTGTTTCTTTATTTGCCTTATCATTCAAGGCAGAAGACTTAATTTATCCTTTAATCGTCAGAAATTTATAGGTCGTCTTTACAGTCTCATCCTTTTTGGCTAACCTTGTGTATTTGTATTTGCAATTAAAGCTACATTTTTTTTATAAATCATATACGTAATTCTATAGTTAATAGTGATGTGTGAATATGTGAATAAACATAGGAGATACTTAATAATTAGGTGGAATTTGTATTTTCAACCATTATCCTGTTTAAATTTGATAATATCTTAAGCTCTTAAATATCATGTCGTCACAATCTCTGAAAAGTATTTACATGAATATATTTGTAATGAAATATTAAGATTAAAAATAAAGATTAATGAAGTCGCATTGTTGAAAATGTCAAGTATACATATATTTATCTTTAAATTAGTTTTAATCTTCATGACAGAAACAATCTCAAGAACTGACGAGGGTCACCGAATTTTAAATGTACAATTTTATTAATTTGTTCGTAAACTCGTAAGCTAAACTTTTCCGAACTCGGAAATATTATGTAATTTATCATTAATTTTTAACGCTTGATCTTGATATACAATATGGACACCTTTTTGAGGATAAATGCTTGATCTTGATATACAATTTGGACACCTTTTTGAGGATAAATGCTTGATCTTGATATACAATTTAGACACCTTTTTGAGGATAAATGCTTGATCTTGATATACAATTTGGACACCTTCTTGAGGATAAATGCTTGATCCCCTAATTAAAAATATGGAAGATGAATTATTCCGTAGATGGAGATCAAAGCTTAGTTCACCCCAAGAATCAGAATAAGAAAAGTTACGACTTGAGTTGTAATTACAATTTTAATTAGTTTCCTTTCTGGATTTGGATATATGCTTTACTGCATGATATCCTTAAACTTTCTGATTTGGGTATATAGTTTACATGATATCATTAACCTTTCTGGATTTGGAATTAAGGTTTACATGATATCCTTATACTTTCTGGATTTGGATGTATGGTTTACATAATATCCTTAAACTTTCTGGATTTGGATATATGGTTTACATAATACCCTTAAACTTTCTAGATTTGGATATATAGTTTACATGATATCATTAACCTTTCTGGATTTGGAATTAATGTTTACATGATATCCTTATACTTTCTGGATCTGGATATATGGTTTACATGATATCATTAACCTTTCTGGATTTGGATGTATGGTTTACATAATATCCTTAAACTTTCTGGATTTGGATATATGGTTTACATGATATCCTTAAACTTTCTGGATTTGGATATATGGTTTACATGATATTCTTAAACTTTCTGGATTTGGATATATGGTTTACATGATATTCTTAAACTTTCTGGATTTGGATATATGGTTTACATAATATCCTTAAACTTTCTGGATTTGGATATATGGTTTACATAATATCATTAACCTTCCTGGATTTGGATATATGGTTTACATGATATTCTTAAACTGTCCGTCCTGGCTTAAACAACTGGGAATTGATTATATACTCTAAGGTTGTATTTATGAAGATGAAAATTTCTTGGAAAAAGGAATAAACACTGTTATCTATTCGAACTTGTGCACTATGAATCATACTGCCCACTAATGTTGCAGAAAACGCACTGGGGACACTAGACGGGCTGGTACGAGTTACCCTTGAACTAGGTCGGGTCATGAAGCGATTAGTCTCATTAAACACTTCAAGTTCAGTCTCATATTCACTGTACTCTTTTCCACTAATTACTCTAAGACACTTAAAATTCCCTTTGAGACAAATTACTTCATTGAGATTATAATAAACAAGCAAAAGATAAAAAGTCGTATTTTAAAAAAAATCGATTTTTAGCCTATTTTACCCCCAGGGTAACCACGGGTTTCTTCAAATAAGTATCAATATATAAATGAGCGAAGAGCTTTATTATATAGTTTGTATTTCTAGGGAAGTATGTCAAGCTCCCGTAGTTCCGGTGTAACCTTTGCTCTTCCACCCCCAACCCTAACCGTTCCAGAGGTCATGAAAGCTCTCATTCAGTTTATAGGTAGGAAGATTATTTTTATTATTATTGTTATGATTATGATTATGATTATTTGATTATATGATTATATGATTGTATGATTATATGATTGTATGATTATATGATTGTATAATTATATGATTGAATGATTATATGATTATATGATTGTATGATTATATGATTATATGATTGCATGATTATATGATTATATGATTATATGATTGTATGATTATTTGATTGTATGATTATATGATTATATGATTATATAATTTTAGGATTATATGATTGTATGATTATATGATTATATGATTGTATGATTATATGATTATATGATTTTATGATTATATGATTGTATGATTATATGATTGTATGATTATATGATTGTATGATTATATGATTATATGATTTTATGATAATATCTTTCTATGATTATATGATTATATGATTATATGATTATATGATTATATGATTGTATGATTATATGATTATGTGATTATATGATCATAACCGTTATTCACGAAAATTATAGTAATAGTAGATGAATAGTCGATTCAGTTGGAAGCAAATAAAAGAAATGCGAGTTGAAATGAAGTATAGCTGTAACTGCCATTTTGAGCGGGAATGTTGAAATTATATAAAGTAACTTTTTAGTAAATATAGTTGTCAAAAAGAGAAGAATCTTGAGTTACATTACTCGATTGGTAGATTTGAATGAGTAAGAAAACTTGGAGGATTATTTTGCGAATTGGTTCATTTTATTTTCAAGTATTCCAAATATTTACAATCCGAATAACGGTTATTATTATTTTCGTTTCTATTATTATTATTATTATTAGCGAGTAAGAAGACGGAAGGGGTGCTGTGGCTCTACGAGGACACGACGAAGAGCTTGAGCACTGTGAAGAGCGGGGAGCAGATGGGAGTCTTCCTTACGCACGTTCTGAGAGCCCTCGAGGAATCCTTGCCACACGCCCACCTAGCAGAGAGGTCAGATAATTTATCTTGAATTTAAACATTTTCTTGTATGTATCAGTGTGTGATTTATTGTTATTGTTATTATTATTGTTATCGTTATTGTTATTGTTATTGATTGTTCTTGTTCTTGTTCTTGTTCTTGTTCTTGTTCTTGTTCTTGTTCTTGTTCTTGTTCTTGTTCTTGTTCTTGTTTTTGTTCTTGTTCTTGTTCTTGTCCTTGTTCTTGTTATCTTGTTCTTGTTTTTGTTTTTGTTATTGTTATAGTTATAGTTATTGTTTTTGTTATTGTTATTGTTATTGTTATTGTTATTGTTATTGTTATTGTTATTGTTATTGTTATTGTTATTGTTATTGTTATTGTTATCCTTATTGTTATTGTTATTGTTATTGTTATTGTTATTGTTATTGTGTAGGTGGGCCCAGCTTAGTATTCAGCTGGCATTATCTTGTTCATCTCGGCATTACGCTGGTAGATCTCTTCAGATATTTAGAGCTCTCAGGTATTCAACTTCTCAAGGAAAAATAGAAAGGAGGAGAGGTGGGACCGGGTTTGCAAAGAAAATCGCCCCCCCCCCCCCTCTTTAGTATTTTTCTTATCTTGGCCTTTTCTAGTTTCTCTAATTAAGGCTACCTATCTAAATATCGAATTATCTAATCTAAGGCTACCTATCCAATTATTTTATTACTCTAATCTAAGGTTACCTATCTAGTTATCTAATTACTCTAATGTAAGGATACCTATCTAATTATCTAATTACTCTTATCTAAGGGTACCTATCTAATTATATAATAACTGTAATGAAAGGGTACCTATCTAATTATCTAATTACTCTAATGTAAGGTTACCTATCTAATTATCTAATTACTCTAATGAAAGGTTACCTATCTAATTATCTTATTACTCTTATCGAGGGTTACCTATCTAATCATCTAATTACTCTATTCTAAGGTTACCTATCTAGTTATCTAATTACTCTAATGTAAGGATACCTATCTAATTATCTAATTACTCTTATCTAAGGGTACCTATCTAATTATATAATAACTGTAATGAAAGGGTACCTATCTAATTATCTAATTACTCTAATGTAAGGTTACCTATCTAATTATCTAATTACTCTAATGAAAGGTTACCTATCTAATTATCTTATTACTCTTATCGAGGGTTACCTATCTAATCATCTAATTACTCTATTCTAAGGTTACCTATCTAATGATCTAATTACTCTAATGGAAGGCTACCTATCCAATTATTTTATTACTCTAATCTAAGGTTACCTATCTAGTTATTCATTTTACATTTGTACTGTTGTAGAGCAAGGCGAAGATATGCAGGGATATGTAACTGAACTCATCCTAACCCTGGAAGCTGTTGTAGAGAACCTAGATTCAGATTTCAGACCTATGGATATAATGAGGGTAAACTAATCAAAATTATTAACAACAATGGAACTGAATACTCGCCTCAAACTTAAATTTTTTAATTCCTATATCTTAGCATCTTGATGGTGCACTTTGATCTTGTCAGGCTACATTTGTTGCATAAAACTTGCTGGGCCGACTCTATTACTGGGTAGTCAAGGCTGGACAGTACATCTGAATGGATGTACAGTACATGTGTACCGGCTCAGTGGGTGTAAATCACTGTTATTTCAAATATCAAGTATTTGATCGAGAAAAATTCTTAGTTTAAAATATCAACGGTTTACGCCATCAGGTCATACAAATTGTAAATTAGAGTTTTAGGTTATTAGTTTCTTTATACACTGTTTTTGATGGATTAAATTTATTTTAAACCCATTAGAATATAAGCCTCTACTGCGCATTAAGCCCTAAGTAACTTTTAGAGACAAACGCAGTTGTAAATTTTCAACTTTCAGAGATAATCAAGGATTTTTACTTATTTACATTGTTGTTACTCAAAGAATTTACGTCAAAAATTCGTTAAAATTTTACCTTTCATGGATCATTTATACAAAATAATAATGTTAATAATGTTTTAGGAGATATTTAAGTCGACTCCTAACCTGAAGGAGGCTGGAGGGGATAGGAGGGTAGGATTAGGGACTCCTTCCCCTCAGCAGCATGCTTATCATGCTTCAGCTCCCCCTGCTGGTCCTTATCATGCCAGGAGTACTTCGTATGGTCTCTCCCATCAACAGTATAGGTGAGGACAAGCTTACAATAGTAAAGGTATGTTAGAGGGTCCATTTGTACACAATTAGTTTTTTTTTTTTTAATCAATGTCATTAAACATTTTTAGTAATGCATTATTAAAATTGGTCTTTTAAAAAAAGAACGTACTAAAATATTATGAAATATATTGTCATGTAATGATTGTACTCTTCAAGATTTTGAGAGAGATATATTTAACATTTAAATTTGCTAGTTTTAGTAAAATATGAAGAGTAAATAGTATTAACCTTTGAAATCGGAAACTTGAGGAACAGATTTCTACGACATGAAGTTTAAAAGATCTAAGGATAAGAAAATTAGAATTTCCTTAAAGGAATCTCTAAGGGATTGTATTTATTAAAAAGTATATAAGTTAGAAAACTAATTATTTTCAATTGTGGTTTCTCTACAAAGTCACTTTCCCATTTCTATTGCAGGAAATCTTATAAGAATTATCAGAATTTAACACTTGTAACCCTAGAAAAACGACAATATCTACCGGATAAAGTTTTCAAGGGTTCCGATGTGATCAAATATAGAACCATGTACTGTCTACAACTTGACTTGACTTGACTTGAATGGAGGGTCACTTAAAATTAAGCTTCCAGTCCCTTGAAAATTATATTTTGTTTGTCTAGGAGAGCGAATGCTGACTCACCAGGTGTGGGTGAACCACGAGGAAGATCAAGCACAGAATCAGAAGCAAAGATTAAAAGTCAGACAAATCTAGCGCGCTCGCGCTCAGCGCAGTCACTCAAGGTTAGTTTGATGGGGTTAAAGAATACACTTGTCATCCCTGCTATTCTTCAAAACTTAATTAAATAAAGTTAAATTAAATAAATTAATTAAATAAAGTGTAAGTTTCCTAACAAAAGTTCCTCTTTTGAAAATCTATTGATATGTGCATATGCTTACAATCCTTTGGATCCATTTTATTTTGATCCTGGATCCTGGATCCTGACCGATTTATCTCAAATTTTGATTTTAAAACTCGGTCTAAGCTTGGTTTAAACAGTTTGCATTGGGAGAATTTACTTTAAATTTAGAGAATTAAACTTAAGTTTTAGCTTCCAGGGAAAACTGGGATCCCAAGCTAGTTATTAATATTCATTGGTTCAGATGTATTATTATCATTATCTTTATAATAAAGATCTTCCGCTCATATATACATCTTTGTTTTTGTGTTAGCTATAGCTGGCCCAACGGCTGGACTAAATGGGCTGACATTTTTTGAGGGAACACATGGGTATTGGCTACCATTGGGATAACATAGGCTGAAAAAAATTCAAACAAATTTTTCTTTAAAATTCAATTTTTTAAATATTCCACAGGCAACGCCGGACACTTCAGCTAGGTATCATTATTATCATTATTATTATAATTATTATTATTATGATCTAGGTTCAGGATATGACGAGTGAAGAAGATAAAATGAATATACTGGTTCAACTGTTCTGGATTTGTATCGCAGTACTAGAATCAGACTATGAACATGAATTCATCCTGGGACTCAGGCACATTCATTCATTCATTTATTCACCTTTTCAATATTCCTCTTATTCATTTTTGAATTTATTAGTTCATTTATTAATTCATCTTTATATTTTTCTTTCATGATTTAATAAATATCTTCATGGCTGGGATCGGTAAATCATCACTGACGAGAATAAATATATAAAAATTGTTTGCGAAAGAATTGGCATGATTGCGAAAGGTTAGTATTTAAACGATTCTTAAAAATCTGCAGGTTTCTTTTTTCTAACACAAAATATTCAAAATATTTTTTGGAGGTGGTCTGTTACCTTTTTAAAAAAATATTTATTCTATCTATCTATTATGACATCCCAATAACACGAATGTTACCAGGAAACCACCCCTCCCGGCAACCCTCTGCCTCACTTAGGAGTACATGGGTCACAGAGTTAGCATGACATGTGCAATGATACTGTTATGCCCGAGTGGAAGTAGCTGAAGCCGTGAAGCCCCAACTACCGTGGCTTGTATTTCCCAGCTAGGTTAGAGTTCCATAAGCAGGCTTATCTCAAAAGCTTCAATGGTTCCCAGCTAGGCTAGAGTTCCATAAGCAGGCTTATCTCAAGGCTTCAATGGTTTATTACTAGCCATTATCCTAAGGATGAAGAATGAACTGGATGTATCTCCCCTTCAATGATCCTAAGGATGAAGGTTGAACTAAAATTATCTCCCCTCCAATGTTCCTAAGGATTAAGGATGAACTAAAATTATCTCCCCTCCAATGTTCCTAAGGATTAAGGATGAACTAAAATTATCTCCCCTCTAATGTTCCTAAGGATACAGGATGAACTAAAATTATCTCCCCTCCAATGTTCCTAAGGATTAAGGATGAACTAAAATTATCTCCCCTCCAATGATCCTAAGGATTAAGGATTAACTAAAATTATCTCCCCTCCAATGTTCCTAAGGATTAAGGATTAACTAAAATTATCTCCCCTCCAATGTTCCTAAGGATCAAGGATGAACTAAAATTATCTCCCCTCCAATGATCCTAAGGATAAAAGATTAACTTAAATTATCTCCCCTCCAATGATCCTAAGGATGAAGGATGAACTGAAATTATCTCCCCTCCAATGGTCCTAAGGATAAAAGATTAACTAAAATTATCTCCCCTCCAATGTTCCTAAGGATTAAGGATGAACTAAAATTATCTCCCCTCCAATGATCCTAAGGATAAAAGATTAATTAAAATTACCTCCCCTCCAATGTTCCTAAGGATTAAGGATGAACAAAAATTATCTCCCCCCCAATGTTCCTAAGGATAAAAGATGAACTAATATTATCTCCCCTCCAATGGTCTAAAGGATGAAGGATGAACTGAAATGAATGAATTACTTGTGACTAGATTATTGGATAAAGTTCTCTCTAAGCTTCCGTTAGATAGACCTGACACAAGGTAGGATTCTTATTTAACCTAAAAGGGACTGTTCGCGTAATGAAATTACCTTAAATTTATAGAGTGGCATGTCCGATCTGCACTGATCCTTTGTACGGTCAAACATGAATGAGATATCATTTTTTTCTAACTGAAAAAGGATTATTTATTGTGGTTAAGTATAGAAGCTTCTTGTGGATTCATGCAACAAAGAAAAGCCTTAAATTGTTTGAATTTACAGAGGGTCCCTTTAAAATACATCTACCAACTACAGTCCCTTTAAATACGTCTACCAACTACAGTCCCTTTAAATACGTCTACCAACTACAGTCCCTTTAAAATACGTCTACCAACTACAGTCCCTTTAAATACGTCTACCAACTACAGTCCCTTTAAAATACGTCTACCAACTACAGTCACTTTAAAATACGTCTACCAACTACAGTCCCTTTAAATATGTCTACCAACTACAGTACCTTTAAAATACGTCTACCAACTACAGTCCCTTTAAATATGTCTACCAACTACAGTACCTTTAAAATACGTCTACCAACTACAGTTACTTTAGAATATGTCTACCAACTACAGTCCCTTTAAATACGTCTAGCTACAGTCCCTTTAAAAACTCATAAAAAATACATAACAAGGTTAGTTGGAATATCGGGTAAAAATTCCAGAGTAAAATACAAATTATTTTATACATTAAAAATATTATGCTGCTAGGATATTTTATAAAAAGTTCCATTCCTTAGCACAGTAGTTGAGATTATCTATTCAAATATCTACTTGTTGACGGCCAGGATTTTATTATTTCCCCCCCCCCCTTTTTTTAAATCATTTAAATTTTTTTCTAGAATATATGCTGCTTACGCAGATGGGTAAAAATATATTTTTTGGGTTTTATTCGCTGTAGTGGGAAACATAGATGATTTTTAGGGTAAAGGCAATAATTATTAAATGTTGTAGGGAGAAGGTTGAAAAAATACTATCTGGATTGAAATGGTCCCAATTTCCAGGACTACATTCTCTTCTTCTTAAAGGTAGTTTTATCTTCTCTCTCAAAAGAACAAAAGACAAGAATGAAAAGTATCACACAAAAAAAAACAAGAGTTTAACGACATAGACAACCTTTAACTCTTTTATTCCGACGATTAAGAATGTAAAATTGGGTGCTCGATCTTGAATATGGTCTTGGAGAACTTACTTTCATGACAAATAAGCTCAAAGCTAAAAGCCTTATTATCTATATGTAAACTTTGCTTGTTTGTCTGTCTGTTTGAATCCAATAAGCGTCTAAAACGGCTGTAGTAATAGGGCCAAAAAAACGTCAAAAACTGCTGTAGTAATAGGGCCAATAAACGTCTAAAACTGCTGTAGTAATAGGGCCAAAAAAACGTCAAAAACTGCTGTAGTAATAGGGCCAATAAACGTCTAAAACGGCTTTATTAATAGGGCCAATAAACGTCTAAAACTGCTGTAGTAATAGGGCCAAAAAAACGTCAAAAACTGCTGTAGTAATAGGGCCAATAAACGTCTAAAACGGCTTTATTAATAGGGCCAAAAAAACGTCTAAAATGGCTGTAGTAATAGGGCCAATAAACGTCTAAAACGGCTTTATTAATAGGGCCAAAAAGACGTCTAAAACGGCTGTAGTAATAGGGCCAATAAACGTCTAAAACGGCTGTAGTAATAGGGCCAAAAAACGTCTAAAACGTATGTAGTAATGGAGCCAAAAAAACGTCTAAAACGCAGTAGTATTAGGGCCCAAAAAATTATGGTATCTTACACGACCCCAAGGATCGACGGTTTCTGGACCATCAAAATTGAATAGTAAAATTTTATAAAAAAAGACGGACGAAATTCTGCACAATCATTTTTTCTATTGAAGACTAATGAAGTATAGATTGAGGTGAATTTAAATGGAACATAATTACAATAAAGTGGAATGGTTTCCGAGTAGGGGGGGGGAGGTGGTTAAATTGGACAACAAGCAAGTTTTTTTTTATCAAATACACCAAAATATCATGATCATTGATTATAATGAAAAAATATATAATATATATTGAATAAATAATTTATAAAGCACCGATCAATATTTACTACATTTTAACCTCTGTAAAGTGTATGATGAATAAAATTTGAATTTTAATAAAACAGTAATTCATAAATATTTTGAGAACATTTTTTAATCCAAACCTAAATCAGACAGACAGATATACAGACACATGGCCTGACAGATGGACTGACAGGCGGAGGGTTTGAGACATGTCACATTTATTAAGAAATTACCCACCTTATCATTATAATAATAATATAAGTATTAACTGTACCCCAGGTTGTACGAACCCTAATACCTATGAGCCGACTATAGCCCTGTTATCCCGAATGACCCTGCAACTAGACTTCCCTGTGGTGGACCCCGGCCAGTCCCACGCCTTCCCTATGAACGTGATCGCCCTGCTCCCCTACTTAGTTATGAACTACGAGGATGCGAACGACCTGTGCATCACCAGTGCTAAGGTATGGGTGGGATAGTTCTTGAAAACATACCCCTGAGATGATTCAGTACAGTAGTCGGCGTTTATATCAATAAAATGAGGTTGGAGGGTGTTGCGTACACTCTGACTGCGTATTAGAAGTTAGAACTGATTTGAAAATGCCCCTCTTTATATCTCCAGAGAAGGGGGGGGGGGCGACCACCCCCATTTTTGTATCTTAGTATAATTTGACTAGATCATTCCCTTCTGATCTGCAATGTGAAGTAGTTAGTTGTAAAATATATGCATTAATGTATATATACACTGAGTTTCAAGAATTTATGCAAGTACGTAGTTTTTCAATTCAGACTCAAATAATTTTTTTTTAAATCTTTATTTTACGTACAAAAGTTTTTCATATGTTTACCAATTTGTTTGTACATGAGTTGTAACACAGTACACAAAATGTAAAATTGTACTTTTACGGTGTTTATAATTATTATGCAAGTGGAAACTTGGTTACCCAAGTCACAGAAAAATGGGAAATAAGGGTGATTGCAAGATTTGCTGATTTAACACTGAGATCGCCGTACAGTTCATTCTTTTATAAAGGCTGAAAATAAATAGTACAAAATGTATCATTAAGATGACTTAACGAGGCATAACGAAGCCCAGACAGTTAGGCTATAGGTTGGGTTATAAAAAGCGTAAAAGAAGGCAAGAGGATGGAAGAAAGGGTTTAGTATCTGGGCGGGATCATCTGGGAAGAGATCATTGGACCAATCAAGGTCGAGGATGGCGTCAAGTTTCGGTCCAAGGGGTATGTGAGTTCCTAAAGGACCATTTCATGCCTTGGTAAAGAAATCTGAATTCTGCGGTTCAAAAAAGCTTGTATTCCAACAAGACAATGCTTTCTGGCATACATCTAAGGATATCATGGATTTGCTTGCTAATTCAGTGACAAAAAAATTTAGGTCAAAAGTCAAAATGCCCAGATTTACATCCCATAAGGAACTTGCAGGCCATCTTAAGAAAGTTTACCACTCTGCTAAACATTAAAGCTTACAGAGTTCGGTTTTCCAAAGTCATTTGCATAATAACTTGAAAACCACTTGTTTTACATATTTTTCATTTTTTATCTATTTTGTCCACTAAGGCATTTGTGTTTATCTAGAATAATAAATTTGTGTTTATCTAGAATATTGCACACAAGTTTATCTAGAATATTGCACATAACTTTATCAAGAATATTGCGCACGTCTTTATCTAGAATATTGCGCACGTTTTTATCTAGTATATTGCACACGCGTTTATCTGGAATGTTGCACACGTGTTTATCTAGAATATTGCACACGTGTTTATCTAGAATATTGCACACGTCTTTATCTAGAATATTGCACACGTGTTTACCTAGAATATTGCACACGTCTATATTCAGAATATTGCACACGTCTGTATCTAGAATATTGCACACGTCTTTATCTAGAATATTGCTCACGTCTTTATCTAGAAAATTGCAAACGTCTTTTTCTAGAATATTGCACACGTCTTTATCTAGAATATTGCTCATTTCTTTATTTAGAATATTGCACACGTCTTTATCTAGAATATTGCACACGTGTCTATCTAGAATATAGCACACGTGTTTATCTAGAAAAATGTATTTGTATTATCTAGAATATTGCACACGTGTTTGATTTGATTTGATTTGATTTGATTTGATTTGATTTGATTTGATTTGATTTGATTTGATTTGATTTATTAAAGTAAATAAATAATGATGTTACTTAGTGCGTGGTTAAATACCTGTACGACTCCTACAGTCACCTCTCCCTCCCCATGCTTGGGTTCCTTGTTGAGGTTCTCGAGAAGGGACCACCCTCAGTTCAACCTTCAGTTCTAACCATCATTCATTGCATGGCCCATTATGTTGACTTGCAGGTACAAATAGTGTTATTATTTGGCAGTTGCCTGAAGGAATTACGCGCACTTGCCACGTCTTGCGGCTAGGACAGTCTAGAGGGCTGAGCGCCGTGGCTAGAACAGGCTTTCTCTTCGGCTGGTAATTCAACGGTGCATGCGCGTAACTCCTTCGGGCTTCTGCCTTGTTATTCAGACTGGTACACTTCCAAAATTTCAAAACTGCAAAAAGATTAAGTTGGCTTTTATTAAACTTTGCAATATTTTTATCCTTAAAAGATCGCAAAAAATACGTTTTTGATTCGTGTTTTGTCCGTATTTTCTGTCAAATTTAAAATTTGCCTAGATGAAATCGAATTAATATTAGTATATTATGCGCAGCGCCTTTCGGTGAATAATCAAAATATTCCAAAATATTTCTTATAATATTATAACAATAATTTTGATTATTACACTCTCTTCCTACAAATAATATACTAATAAACAATTTTTTATACCAACTGCTTTTCAGCTAATATCTGAATTTTTACTAAATTACAGTTAGTGATGGGCATAAAATTGAATAGTTTATTTTGTTCTTAATTTTGTGGACTTTTTAAAAGGAAACACAAAATGTTCTGAAGATTCCAACATTTCTAAACTTTCTCCTTTGCTTTTTTTAGATATAAGGCAAAAAGAATCGTTTTCGGTACGTTTACCATCTATTCTCAGAATTAAAATTTGGCTTAGTGTAAGGAAAGAAAATGTTCAGAATGAACAACAGATTTCTGTGAAACATTGTCCTTAAAAAGTCCAAAAATCTGTTAAGTTTTTTAACTAAGATATCCTGAAGCACTATAGTACATATTTTTTCGTAATACTGTTCAGATTTTTTTTAGCTGGATTTAAATGAGTAAGATTGTCCCTTTAATACAGTTTTTTTATTTTAGTCCACAACACACACGATCAACTCAGACTTGATGCGCGCCGTATCCAAGTTTGTTGAGACTCCGCACTGGAAGGAGGCCTTGAAGATCTTAAAGCTGGCGGTCACCAGGAGCTCCACCCTAGTCGCCCCGCCCTCTTCCGGGCAGACACCCAGCATGCAGGTCAGTTCAAGGGAGGGTAGGTTAGTTCAAATGGCAGGACAGGTCAGTGAGAGGGAGTAAAGTTTAAAATAATATAGCGTTAGCGTTAGCGTTAGCGTTAGCGTTAGCGTTAGCGTTAGCGTTAGCGTTAGCGTTAGCGTTAGCGTTAGCGTTAGCGTTAGCGTTAGCGTTAGCGTTAGCGTTAGCGTTAGCGTTAGCGTTAGCGTTAGCGTTAGCGTTAGCGTTAGCGTTAGCGTTGCTTATTGTTATTGTAGATGTGGGAAGCTTCCTTCGTGGATACAGACAGTTACTTGAAAAAGGAGCTCCCTGGTAGAACTATGGAGTTCACCTTTGATCTCAGTCAAACACCGGTCATAGAACGAAGACACAGGTAAATATTTATCTCAAGTTTTGTCCTTAAAGAAATGGCTGTTGTAATTGCATGTGAGCCTCCATTTATAAATAGGCATGTCTGATTCACAACGGTACCAAATAAAACCTACATCTGGGCAAAAATCATGGAGTTTCCCTGTTATTCTATTTGGAAATTGACTTCAGAGATTTTACCATAAAAGGAAATTATTCAAAAATTTCGATTTTTCGAGGCAGAAAAACAACAATATCTTTATCATTGTTACTCAGATAAAATTTTAAAGGATACCATTGTGAATCGAGTGTGCGACTTTCTAAATCAAAAAAAAATTGTCAATATGATTTAGCCGTTTGGCCAGCTTTAGCGAAAAAATATTTATATTTAAGCAAAGATATTTTATATTGATATAAAATATAGTCTGTGGCATCACACTTGCAAGGAACTTGGCGTCATAAGCGTTTCGAGGGAAGGTTCGGTTTCGGCTTTCGAGTTTTTTTCATTACTATTTCCAACGAATTGGTACTAATATATATTTTATTATCTAACAACACTTCATTAGAATTACCCATAGTCATGATTTATGTTTACTTAGAAACATTCTCATGAAACACTTAATTTTATATGTTTTTGTTAGATTTCATAAATAAACAATTACTTAGTTTCTTACTAGTTATATCTGTCTGTCTGTTTGTTTGTCCGATCAAAATTCATGTAATACTACAAACTCAAATTTTCTAATCCTCATAGCCTAGTTTACATATATTTGGTTTGTCTGTCTGTTTGTATCTATTAACGTAAAAATGGCTGAACCGATCGTGCTCAAAATTGTTGAGGCTTCTCACGTGACCCCAGGGAAGGTTTTTGGATGCTTAGAATTTAAAAAAAAATGAAAATCCACTAAAAGATATTATTTAATTCGCGAACTTTTTTTGTTAATGTTTATATTGTTAAATATTAAAACATTATAATTTAAACAATACAGTAAATTCATTTTTATACTCATACAAAGAGAAGATGCTCACAGATGGGGCCATATTTAAAAGTTAAAATTTAGAAGATGTGCGTTAAGCGCACTCTAAGCTTGGTTCATTAAATCTGACCTCTAATCTTGGTATTTTGTATTTGACCTCGTCTATCTAGGCGAGGACACGCAGTTTACCTTGAGGACGGGAATACGTCCTCTCCACGTCGTTCTCTCTCCCTTTCAACAGCTGACTCAGCAACCTTCTCGGGCTGGAAGCGACCTTGGATGAGTCAGGTAAATCCTAGAAAAAAGCTGGAGAAATTATAGAATGAACCGGAACTGAATGTACATAATTGGAGACTGGAGAGGTCGCTGAACTATATATTACCTGGCTCAAATCCTAAATCTTAAGATTCGCCGATTCAGATCTTCAAAATGATTTAACTTTGAAATTGGTGATTTAGGATTTGAACCAGTGTTAGGTAGTTCAGCGACATAGCTCAAATTCATTAAATTCGACCCCGGCCCGATGAAAAATAATCTTATCAAGTCAAATCAGTTAAATCATTCTTTTCAAACGAAGAGTTGAATTCGAACCCGAGAAATGAACTTTTGTTTTAAAAGTTAGGTGTTTCGTGCATTTTATAAGTTATAGACTCAAAAATTTACTTTAGAGCCGGGTTCGTGAGTGCCTGGTGAATCTACTGAATGTGTGTGGACAGAAAGTAGGACTTCCAAAGAGCCCTTCGGTTAGCATTTTCATTACTTCTTCAGTTAACTGTTATTTATGGTATTCCTTTAGTAAGCTATTTCTTAAATCATTTCTAGTTTTGAGGAATCTGTTCAGAGTTTAAATAATTTTATCTTACTCATGGAAAATTTCTATTCATTCATTATTGTATTTTTAACTTTAAGGAGTTTAAATATAACATTGATATTTATTATTTGTGTTAAAGCAGTTCGGAAAATTATTAATTTTAGTAGCTAAAAATAAACTTAAGATTGAAAATTAAAATGGAAAATCCTGGTTGGTTAATCATTAAAATTTGGAATTTTAAGGGCTTTAAAAATAAATGTACTTGTGTTATTTGTTAGTAAATTGCGTTTAATTCGGAAAATTGTAAATTTAAAAAGTTAGAAATAGTCAAATAATTGAAATTTAAAATTTAAAGAATAAAATAAATACTAACATATTTTTCCTTAAATACAAATATGCAATTATTTGCTTAGAAACCTTTTTTATAGTTCAGATATTTTTTAGTAAATCATAAAGTTTTCTCTTAATAAGCTTATTTATAAAAGTTTGAAGTTTAGATTGAACACCTAAAGAATGTCTTTCTTTAACTACTTATTAAGTTAAAGGGACTGTAAGCGTAATTTCAAGTGATCTTTCATTAAAAGAGACCTCCTCGTTTCACCACAGTACCCTTTACACATTTTATTGATCAAGGATGGCAGACATGTCCTTTTTAATCTAATGAACCGCTTTTAATTGCTAAAAACTTCGCTTGCAAGCTGTTCAATATATAAGAAATAATGATAGTTTATGTCTAGAAAAATCTAAAATTTACTTTCGAAACTTGGAAACCCGCCTTTGACATAAAAAACGATATTTTGAAGAGACGCTACAAGTAACGATTCATCAGCTTTTAAATACATTTCACACACAGCTCTCTCTACTCGATGAACAGACGAAGGTTCAGCATTGTCATCTTTGAATGGAGAATCACTCAAAAATACCCTTACAGTCCCGTTAAGCTTGAAAAATACATAAAAATATAAAAAATATGAATTATCTATACACCTATATAAGTAACAGTATACGGTTCACTCGTTACTGTTTCATATAGATTAAGTAAATTTACAAGCAGTGTGTTTTATCCCAAAGTGAATAAATACTAAAGTGGAACAGACTAAGGAAACGACGACAGGTTGGGCCATAAGGTTTTATTTGGTTTGGAAATAATTTCATGAAAAGATTTCGTTTGGAAAGTAAAGACTAGAAAAAATAGACTAAATGTCGTCTTCAGATAGAACTTCGAAATTTTCACGATTTAAAATCAAAATTTTTTGTACGTTTCTATGTAGTTTATATTATTATATTATAGAGATTTATTCACACACAAAGATATAAATACAGATGCCCAGATGCCCATATAGACACCCTGGATTTGGCATCCAATAGTTGAACATCGTAATAACTTGATAATTTTGTCAATGTAAATACAGAATAGCACAGGGGAAGAAACTGCTCCTTGTCTGACTCCATTTAGTACATTGAAGGTATTTGAGAACGCGTTACCCCATCTAACATTACATTTTTGATTTGAGTAAATTAGATCTTCATTTTTCGGTATCACAAATTGTGCATTCCTTGTTTTACAGATTATGCTTGCAGGCATTATTGTGCGTTGTCTGAAATCATTTATTGTGCAGTAAAATGGCTAAAATTCACTTCTGAAATCTTAATTTACGTTAACTTATATTTAAGTTAAATACAAATTCTAAGTCTGTGTTTGTAAACAAAGGGAGTCCAGTTTCTGTTGTACTGACACTCCGTATACAGACCAATTTATATATATACATATTTCTAAATACTTGGGACATAAAATGTCGTCATCCAACTATGAGTTTGGTCCACTTTAGTATTTATTCACTTTGGTTTTATCCTACCTCATTTTATTGTTATCCAATTAATATAAAATAAAGTTTAATGGTACTTTAAGTAGATGTTAAAAGTAGGTGACCAATCCTTTTAAATATTGAAATTTGTCATCCATGTTATTTTTCGTTTTTAGTCCAACCCCAGTGATACCCTGAATAAGGTAACTTGACTGAAAACAATTCTCACTGAATGTCACCGAGAATGAAATCACATAAAATAAGTAATCACCGATTAATGATCAAATTGTCGATCACCGAGAGTGATAAAAATTGTTTTATCATTGATCAAGATCACCGATCATGGTTTGTGTCTCCGCACTAATAACTGTTTAATTTAAAAACGGGACATTTTAGCTTTGTGTAAAAATTAACTGGTTTATTTATTAATTTGCATTACTTAAATTTAGACAATTTTTTTATGTGATCTAATTATTTTTTAAGATATTAAGTTCGTTAACTCGGCAATTTTTTATAAAAGAAAAATAAATTCTCATTTAAACTCATTTTTTACAGGGGTCCACAATCCACATAGTTCCATTTCTTATCACTACTGGGGTTGAAAGTATATTTAGGGGCATGAAAATACACTTTCTAAGTCATTGTGAGCTTTGGCAAGGTTTATGTGAACGTGTACTTCACTTCAGAAATCTGTACTGCATTTGGGGTTTTAAAGGGACAGACCGGCTATGTAAGGTAGTTGAACTGAGTATGCAGTGTTGTGGACAAATTCTTAAGGAATCATTTGAGACATAGAAAGCTTTTGAAAGATCTTTAAATCCTGAGTATGAGCGCAAAGTCGACGTTTAAAATCGTACTTTTGGTTTGATACGTTTTCAGAATAGTTTTTTTTTCAATTATTAAATAACGACGACAAAAAATGTAAACAAAGTTCTTCAGTAAACTAATTAATTGCTTAGGAACAGGTTGAAAAAATAAAAATCAATCTTATCATCGAAAATTAGTAATCTTGTTTAATTATTAACATTTTCTCATTATTTAGTTTTTCATTATTCACAAAAATTTTCTGCAGATTTTCTGGAATTATATTGAAAAGACAACATTTGAAGAATTTGTAGAAATCTGTGAATAAATTCATAGAAAATAAGAAATTAAATAAAATGATGAAATGAAATAATTGATTCTAGCATTGATTTAATTTATTCACAAATTTCTTTTGAGAAATATGTTCCTTTACATCTGATAAGTTTAGTGTATAATTTTTACTTTATTTTTCGTCGTCGTTATTTAATAATTTAAAAAACCGATTCTGGAAACGAATCCACCCAAAATCATGATTTTGAACGTCAACTATGCACTCAAACTCAGTAATTATACATCGTGGAAACGTTTTATATGTCTGAAATGAATCCTAAAGAATCTGTTTACAACACTGCATACTCAGTTTAACTACCTTACTTAGCCGGTCTGTCCCTTTAAAAGATGAAAATATCAGTGATCGATAAAAGAAATAAATTATCATATACAAAAAAATAAACACTCCTTGCAGTATATCTTCTACAGTATGGAATTTTTTCTACAACTTGACATTATACTTCCAATTGTTTACAATAACAACATGTTTAATTTCTGCTATAACATCAACCAATTAACATTTGGGATCCTATTGGATGGAATTATATGGACCCCTGAATTTTTTTAAAGAAATAAAATCATCATAGTGAATATGCACATTCATTAAACCACCGCGGCCGTGTGTATACATACTTGAAAAATGTTAAGAAATTTAACCTCAGGACTTCATTAAGCTTTCTTTTTTAGTTTGATTGGCTAATTTTTTGTTAAATGCACTTAACTGTTGGTATCACTTAAACCACCCATTAACTATCAACTAATCTAACATCTAACTATCAATCTGTCTATGAATCTATTTATTTATCTTTTTTTTAACTTTTACATCTATTCATTTATTCTCATGCTCTATTCATCCGCTCATCTATTTATCCTTCCATAGATCCCCCTATTCATCTTTTTATATATTCATCTATTCATTTATTCTTATGATTATTTCATCCATTCATATATCCATCTATTCATCTATTATATCTATTCATCTATTTGTCTATTTATCTATTTATCTTTTAAGGTCATCTTCAGCCAGACCTCTGAGCTGCTGGAAAGACAGTCCTCCATGGCCTCCTCAACAGAGTGTGTTTCAGGGTAAGAAAACTATATGACCGAATCCAATGGCGTACACAGGAATTTTCTGGGGGGGGGGGGGCTCAGTAGTCATCATTTAATGGGGCTAAAGATTTCACTGATCCAGTTTGGGGGTGGGGTCTGAGCCCCCATAGTCCCCTCCCCCTTGTGTACGTCTCTGGCCGACTAATAATTATAGCAAATTTTATCATCATTTATGATCATCAATATTATCATTTTAACCATCGATATCATCATTGTTTCAATATATTCAATAACAAATTATATTCGTTTAATTCAATGGTTTTCCAGTTTTTAAAAGGAAACTCCTGAAATAGTTAATTTGATAAGTATGTTCCTACTTTTCCTAGCGGACAAAAAAGATTTTCGAACCCAGAATGGATTTCGGTAAATCCGATGATTACGGAAACCATTAAAGGAAGTTTTCTCGAAAATTAAAGGGTTAAAATGTTTTCTTAAACACAAATGTAAGTTTGAGAAAGATTTTTTTTATTTCGATGTTTTGCCTACTCTTGCCACTTGGATCCGGAATCGGAAATGATAAATTAAATTTTTTAGGCCTGGAAATGATATATGGAATACATTTGTAGACCTGGGAATGATATACTGAATATATTTGTAGACCTGGATATATTAAGTTGAATATATTTGTAGACCTGGCAATGATGTATCTACTGAGCAGAGTAAACACGATACAACCGACACAGAGCAGAAGTTTGGAATGTATATGCGGGACTTCGACTTCCTGGAGTACGAACTCGAGAGCCTGGAGGGGGAGTCCGTCGACAACTTTAACTGGGGAGTTCGTCGTCCTAGTATCACCAACCTGGAGGAGGGAGGGACAGGAGCAGTTAGCCCACTTGGGTTTAATCCAGGGGGTCGTCTTCCTATAAGGTAAATGGTTGAAGTGGTAGTGTTTTCATGAGTGTAAATGTACAGGGTTAACAATAAATGATGAGACTGTAAAAACGACTTGATTCTCTTTGAATATGATTATTTGAAGGTTAAAATAAGTCTTCTGCCTTGAAAATTGTCTTTTAATGACTTATTTATGATTGGGCAAAGCATGAAATAAGTTTTCAGTTCCGATGAATCAAAATTATTAGGAAATAGACATTCAAATCGCTAAGTCGTTTCAAAAGTCTCGTCCTTTGTGGGTAACCCTGTAATTGTTACGGCTACCCACAAAGGTAAAGGTATGAAGATAATAATCATAAAAACATGCAATTATAAAATTATAAAATACAATAGAATCTGCATACTTGACAGAAAAGTTGTACGCGGCTCAAGGAACAAAATTTTAGATTTATTTTTTTATTTTGGAATAAATTGTTTTAGAAGACGAGCACCAGGGGGAGTTGGAGCAGAGGAAAGCAGTGATGACGAAGTAGAATCCGTCAGGTATTAACAGTACAGCACAGCACAGTACAGTACAGTACAGTACAGTACAGTACAGTACAGTACAGTACAGTACAGTACAGTACAGTATAGTGGAGTTTTTCCTCCTACCTCCCTTCCACTAGATAATATTAGGTTAGTGTTTCCACTACTTCTAGTTGAGTATTTAACAAGATTTTAACAAGTACGTTCTCAATACAGCTTAATCATATTTAATAATTGTAAACATCCTGTTCTATTCACAATAAACGAGGATTTCTACAACCTTATTAGACATTTACGTGAGAATCTCTAATAATTATATCTAATGATTTCAAAATATCCGTGAGCATATGGTCATATTCTCTGTCAACAGAGAATATGACTAAACACATTTTTACGGGGATAATAAAAATAATAAAAAAAGGACGGATAAATTATGAAAAAGATTGAAGAAAAAAATTTGAATTTTTTTTTTAATTTTTAAATTCGATTGGACTTGACTGTTGTTGGTTGTAGGTCTAGTACTCCTGCCAGTGATGCTGAATCAGGAGAATGCAGTGACGGAGAATTATCAGATTTAACTCCTTGTAATCCTTCACCTTCACTCTCACAGCTCTTATCCTGGACAGGATGTACAGCAGGTACAGTACACAGTAGTATACAGCAGGTACAGTACACAGTAGTGTACAGCAGGTACAGTACACAGTAGTGTACAGCAGGTACAGTACACAGTAGTATACAGCAGGGACAGTACACAGTAGTGTACAGCAGGTACAGTAACAGTAGTATACAGAAGGTACAGTACACAGTAGTGTACAGTAGATACAGTACAGAGTAGTTTACAGAAGGTACAGTACACAGGGAAGATGATTGCACACTGTACAGTAAAATATCTATTTACAGAGGATAGAGAAAGGGAGGATGTGTGTACATTGTACAATGTAAATTACATTATCTATGTACAGAAGGTAGAGAAAGGGAGGATGTAGAGGAGAACTGGAGACAACATGTACAGTGTTTGATGACAACTTCTTCACAAGAAAATCTGCTCCATACGTTCACACTATTCGCCAGGTAGGAGGGGAGGGGAGGGGAGGGGAGGGTCTGAATCTAAAATATAACATTTTAAACATGCCTGGTGTTCAAATCTCTATTGTTTAGATTGTTCCGTGACCTAAAATGTAGAACGGTCAATCTGACAGAGGACTCGTGTACTTATCTTTCCAGGTAGGCATATTTACACCATGTTCTCAATAGGTGTACTCAATAGGTGTACTGTACAGGTACACTGTACATGATTGTAAATGTACACGTTACTGTTAGTACTCTATACAGATTTATATGTATAATACTGCCAATCGAAAATGTTGGCCAAAATGTTTGTTTTTATGTCAGCGGTTTTCTAGAAACCCCAGTTTTAGTAAAAAGGAATAATCTGTTTAAACATTTGATTAATGATAATCTAAAAAAGTAATTGTGAAAACTGTGCATTAGACACGGCTTACTTGGAATATTCTCGAGAATTTCTCAATTTCTAGAAAACCTGAACAATTTTACCGGAAAATACATTCTGATGAGATCTATTTTAAGCAACTTATATTAAGATTTTAATCTTCAACATTAACTAAAATACTATTTCTGGATCGGACTTCAAATATACTAAACTTCTTAACCTTTTCGTGCCAGCTTTGAACATATTTGGCCAGTTTTTCGGTCGGTGGGCAGAATATTTCCCAGATTTCCTCGTCTTTATTGGCGGATTATCTTATCAGAAGTTTTTTACTTTTTTCATAAACCATTTCCGTGATCAGCCACAATCCGGCCATGGTCGGATCAACCCTTTTATTGGAAACAAAGAAGCAACCGAAATATTTTTATAATAGATTTTAAAAATCAAAATGGTCATTTGTTAAAGAATAATGTTAAAAAACTAATTATCGGATAATATGGTTTTTGTGAAAGTTATTCATTTTCTTATAATTTTACAGGGACCTAAAACCCGCTGAATTTTTGCGAGAAATATAATAAATTTCAGATTTAACAAAAATCTTTTGTTCAGGGAGGTTGAATCTGTTCATCCTGTTCATACTCGTCAACTTGGTTCAACATTAATAAGATTCAGGTCAGTTCAGGATTATTTTGTAACAGTTTAACCCAGAATTTATAAAACGTCGTTTGTTTTCTAAAACTTCTAATAATGGAATGCTGTAGATATTTAAATTTTAATTGAATAATTAAACATTATATGGAGCTCTTTTAAACTGTTTCAGCATATTTCATGGCTATTTACTTATTTTTACAATTACTTAGATTTAGGTAAAATATTATAAAACCAATTGAAAAAATGAGAAGACGACATTTTACAAATTTGTTTGATATTTCCGAAGTTCTGGATTAGATAAGATAAGATACACTTTAAAGTGTATTGCTAAAATACATGTACATCTGTGTGTAGTACGAGTTTACAATTACAAATTGATGATTATATTAATAGTACAAGTATAAAGCAATTAGGTAGAAAATAGGTCTGGCTGTTTTGATTATTTTTTCCACCTAATTTCAATAATGATAACAACACATTTCAATTAAATAGATTTAAGGAGAACTATTAGAGATCAGGGTTCGATTTTATCTTATGCAAAATAGTTTATACATTTATTAGAATAACTAGAGTTTAAAGTAATTTTCTGATATGTACACAACAAATATCAAAGCATAATAAAACATATATAAAACTGTACTTTTTTACATTCACAATCGCATCTATCGATGGTTAGAAACTAATTATCAAATGGCCTTTATTTTAGTTCAAATAAATACACGGCAAAATTTAAATACTTTATAGGGAGCTCCTTCAAGTGGTGGAACTAATTCCTGATTGTCCTCATGTCTGGTGTGATTTCAGTCTTCTTGGAGATCCCAGGTAGGAAGCTGGAGACTATCTATCTTTTTTTCAGTGCTAAGCAAGCAAGGAAAGTTATTTCAGAGGTGTACTCATTTTTTGTACTGCAGTGCACTGTCTTTGGGCGGTAATGTAAACACGAGACGGATGTTACAGCCTGACATGGAATTCATCTTTCACAAAAATAATCAATGAAATATTCTGGTCATAGGAAACTATTACGTTAATTATCAAATTATCAAAATTTATTGCTTTTAACCTCCTCGGATACCAGACGAACACTGAGAGAACTGGTTTCAATATGTACGCAGAGTATACGCGTCCCCAATTAACTTTCCTTGCATTAGTACCTTGGTGCTAAGGATCCATTTAATTTTGAAGCGGATCCGGATCCTGGATCCGCATTGGAAAAAAATAGATCCGGATCCAGTTCATGAAAAAAAATTAAGATTTACTTATTTTTTTCACAGAAAAATTTTCAAATTATTTTTCTTACTTTTTCACTTATTTTTTTCCAACAAATTTTGTGAACCATTCAGAGATCAGGACATCTCTGACAATCTCTCTTTTTTCAACAATTCAGATCTGAGTTTTGGTTGATATTTTGTTCTTGGATACGGATCCTAATCCTAAGCACTGCTTTTTCCAGTCACCAACCCTGAGATTACATCTTCTAGCATTGGGACACAACGCAGCTTAACACATTAAAGGGTTTTGAATTTTTATGCGGTTTAACAAAAATATGAGAAGTTTTACAAATTTAAGAAAGTTTATTCTTAACATTTAGTTAGAGAAAATATTTCTAAGGACTAACCAAAAATAAACGATCGACAGTGATTCATTATTTACCTTATATTTTCTCTTGGATAAAATTGTTGAAAAATTTAATAAAAGTTTTTTAACTTTAATAGTTTATTTTAAATAAATTTTACAATATTTTGAAATTTCAATATGATATCAGATGGAAACATTTTGAGACTTCCATATTTCTTTTTTTTTCATTCTTGATCATCCATTCCTTGTGCATCCTTCATTCATACTTCGGCTAATTTTGAAAATAAAAATAAATGAATTTTTTGGATGCTTTTACAGCTAGCCAAATCACAGAGGCAGAACTATTTTTTCGAGCCCTGTATCTATATTCTGAGAGTGGCAAGGTTTCTCTCTAACTTGTTTGTTTTTTAATACAAAATTTAATTAAAGTAAACTTTTATAAAATACAGTTTTGAAATTTGGAAGTTCACATACAAGTATTTGGGTGACATGCCTTTTAAAGCGAACCAAGCCATGTCCCATCAATCTCTTTTCATAGGGTGCAAAAATTTTTTCTTTTTTATTCATTTAATAGACTTTTGGTTTAGCAGGATAGAGGTTTTAAAAAATGTATTGATGACAAAAAAGTATTATTTATTCAATTTAAATTAAACATTATTAAAAATATTATGTTTGCATTTTGTGCATTTTTAAGTATCCATTGTTTTAGTTTATATGACAAGGTTTTGAGAATCTATATCAGCAAAGCTAATAATGGGGAATAAAAGGCAGAAAGTAAAGATACAATTGAAGTAAAAACTGTTCTGAAAAGCCTAACTTAGCTTTACATAAAACAATTGTTCGTTTTCATAGACAATATTTTAAACCTCTACAGTGGGCTTCTATGCTGTTGGTAAGACTTATCCATGCGGAGAAACCTTTGCATTTTCATTTTCTGCTTTGTATTGAAAACTTCTCTCATTATCGGAGGGGCAAAAAAAACAAATTATGGAAAAAAATGCTCGCATAAACTTCCGGGTCGTTTTCTATAGACAGCATCTTTTAGTACACGGGGCTCTTAAAAACAAAAAATTTGACATTTTTAATTACACTATTTTTCTAAGGTTAACGGAAAGAATGAAGTTTAATGTTCTGGAGATCCAAGAGAACTTTGAAAACTACGTAGACAGGAAGGAATCTGTCAGCTCGGTAATTTAATCGATCTTTTTAGTTTTTAAAGAGACAGTAAGCGTAATTTCAAGTGAACCGAAATACAAAGATAGCAATGCCCGATTTACTGTGGTATCCTTAAAAGCTTTTTCTGATAAAGTGTGAATTAGATATCTTAGTTTACAGTTTTCAAAAACTGATAATAAACATTCTTAAACCTAGAAAAACGACAATATCTTCCACATTATTAATCAGATAAAGGTTTCAAGGGTACAGTTATGAATCAGGCAGTGTCAGCTTAGCATGCAGGTTCACTGAAAATTACGCTTACAGTCTCTAAGTTTATTAAAATTAAAAAAAAACATTGTTTCAATACAAATCAAAGCAATCAAATTAAATTGATTTGACTGATTTGATTTGATTTGATTTGATTTGATTTGATTTGATTTGATTTGATTTGATTTGATTTGATTTGATTTGATTTGATAAAAATTAATATTATTATTATTATTATTGATTATTTATTATTATATTAAAATTATATATATAGTTTATAATTCGGAATTATGGTTATTATAGTGCTTGGAAGGATTGAAGGCGCATAGTAAACTGGCCTCCCTTGGGGAGCAGGGATACAACATAGATACAGACGAGGTAGAGCTCTGCAGGTAAATATATATCTATATATATACCTCCCCCTGGGGGACCTGGTTAACCAGGGATACAGCATAGATACAGACGAGGTAGAGCTCTGCAGGTAAATATATATATATATATATATACCTCCCCCTGGGGGACCTGGTTAACCAGGGATGCAACATAGATACAGACGAGGTAGAGCTCTGCAGGTAAATATACTGACGGGCATTGAAGATTTTCATCCTTATTTTCACACAATGTCCACTATCCAGGCCTCAAATCATAATTTATGAAAAGCTTTACGTAGTTGGACTAGGTACGGATAACTAGCCATATCTATTTCAACTACATCTAGCTAATCATAAACTTTACCTCCGTTCTAGGGGTTGCTCTTTAATGCATTGTTAAAAGAACTGTCGGTTAGTATTATTTATTGAAATTAAATCTACGAATTAATCTTTCCGTAAATTTGAACTTCTTAAATAAGGTTATTTGAAAGTAAAAATAATTTTTAATGTCCTTAGAATAGGATTCAACAATATTCGTATTTTAGGATTTTGTACAAGATGCACTTTCAGCAGCTGCTACTGTTAGAGAGCTACACCAAGCTGCTCCACTTGCTGAGCAGCTCTGCAGCTGCCAGTAATGTCCAGGATATCAGCAGCGAGGTGAATAGGATGAAGATAGGACTTCTAGGATACCTGGCCATAGCCTCACAGCCCTCCACTCCCAAACATGGGATGAGTCCGGGGCCCTCATCTCCTGTTCATTCCCACCCAACCTCCCATCCTTCATCCCCTAATCCATCCTCTCACCCTTCTTCCCGTCCCTCATCCCGCCGCTCCTCTCCGCCCCCTGGTTCTGGCCCCGCCTCCCGACCTGGATCCGCCCGTTCCTCCTCCTCTGCTCCGCCTGCGGTGGATGATGAGGATGAACCGACACCAACCGCCTCATGCAGTGAGACAGACGAAATCTTCGTTATAACTCCTGATCCTACAGTTATATCAGCTGAAGATGATCCTACAGTATTATCCGAGGATCCTACGGTTGTATCTGGAGATCCTACGGTTGTTTCTGATGATCCTACGGTTGTTTCTGGCGATCCTACGGTTGTTTCTGGAGATCCTACGGTTGTTTCCGGTGATCCTACGGTAGTTTCTGCTTTAATTGTTCCTGAAATATCTGTAACCCCTCCACCACGTTCTCCTTCTCCTCCTGCCCCCCTTCCTAGTAGTGGAGCTGAAGCTACAGAACTCCTGGTGGATCTCCTAGAAGGAGAGGATTGGAGTGAGGTGTGGAGGATCTGGAAGGAGTCTAGACACCTGCTCCTACAGGAGATGCAGGATCTCCAGCTAGATGATGATCAAGTATCTGAGATCCTCAATATCTACTGTAAAAGTATCGCGCAGACCAAAGAAGGTGAGTTTATCTATATTCTAAATATGTAAAGTACTAATCTTTGTTTGTTTTGTATGTCCAATCATAACTCAGGAACCCCTCAACCGATTTGCCTAAAATTTTGACTGAGGAACTCGGTATAAACACGGGAATCTAGGCAATGAATATTACATTTGTAATTTTTCAAAATGTTTATAAAATAAATTGACTATCGGGCCACGTATTCTTGTAACAATATTACTTCTTAAAAAATTATAAAGTATTTTTTCTAAACAAAAAAGTATTAATTTTAAAAATTGAAGAAAAAAAAAACAAATAAAGGGATTTAGATTCTTTACCTTAAATATTTTTAGTAAGAATTATGATATTAGAAATATGATATATAAATTGTTACATAACATTCAATCACTGGTTAATTCCACAAAAATTTCGATATTCTTCTTTTGGAAAACATTCGTTTCATAGTTTAAAAATGTTTTACGGTTCATTTCCATCTTTCAATAAATGTTCGACAATAGTCTCAAAGGAAGCATAAAAGCACATAAATGTTGCCTGATTAATTAATGGAAATAATTAGGTTTAAAAAAAAAGAAAAAATGATGAATGGAAAAGAATAACTAATGGGATGTCACGTATTCAACTTTCAACTATAAAGAGAGGGCAATGAGACTAAGCCGCCCATCCCGAGAAGTTAAAACTATGATTTTCAGTGTGGATGCCGCCCCTTTATGAGTTTTGCATACACTCATGATAGTCATATATACAGTATATACGCGACCATCAATTTAAGGATTGACATGCCTAATGGTAAACTGTAAATACGTGTCATGTTCAAAAGAACTAGGTTATGTTCCATTTAGAACATGTTCTCTTTGTATACATTGTAAAACAAAAACAAACAAAAATTTAGCGGATTTTATAAAAAATTTCGTGGATTTTCAAAATGTTTTAAAATAGAATTTTGACTCAGGCAAATTTTTGAAAATATGAACCTTCTCTGGGGTCACGCGAGGTCCCACAAAAAGTTTGGGCCCGATCGGTTCAGCCGTTTTGACGTTTATTGTATATTGTATATTGTATTGTATTCCTGCTATTCCATCTGAAATTTAATAGTTTTAAACGGTTTCTTTTCCTTATTCTGATAAAGCCCCTTTAAGCTTCATGCCCTCCCTGGTAAAATTAATATTTAAATTCATAATTGAGCAAAAACAGTCGCGGATTATGGGCATTTCAAGATTTAAACATTAGAATATATTTCTTCATGTGTCACTTCAAGATCTAAACATAAAAGAATATATTTCATCACGTGTCACTTCAAGGTTCAAACATACAAAAATGGAATAAAAGTTAAAACTCATATATCAGCAGTTATTGTCTACAATCTACAAGTTGGTTTAAAGTAGACTTTTCATTTTCCTAACAATGTAACATTTCCCATAATCTGGTTATTTTGGTTGACTTTTGGTTGAATTTTGATAAATATTTAATTTTTTATGAAGGTCTAAGTTTGGGGCAATTCTTCAAATATTGAAATATTTAAAATATCTGTACAATCCCTTTAATATTGAATTATTTAAACTATCTGTACAATCCCTTTAATATTGAAATATTTAAACTATCTGTACAATCCCTTTAATATTGAAATATTTAAACTATCTGTACAATCCCTATAATATTGAATTATCTAAAATATCTGATACAATCCCTTTAATATTGAAATATTTAAACTATCTGTACAATCCCTTTAATATTGAAATATTTAAACTATCTGTACAATCCCTTTAATATTGAATTATTTAAACTATCTGAACAATCCCTATAATATTGAATTATCTAAAATATCTGAACAATCCCTTTAATATTGAATTATTTGAAATATCTTAACAATCCCTTTAATATTGAATTATTTGAAATATCTGAACAGTCCCTTTAATATTGAATTACTTGAAATATCTGAACAATCACTTAATATTGAATTATTTGAAATATCTGAACAATCCCTTTAATATTGAATTATTTAAAATATCTGAATAATCCTTCTAATATTGAATTATTTGAAATATCTGAACAGTCCCTTTAATATTGAATTATTTAAAATATCTGAACAGTCCCTTAAATATTGAATTATTTGAAATATCTGAACAGTCTCTTTAATATTGAATTACTCCAGGAATATTTGTGATGACAGTAAGCAGCACCGAGTTAGCTGAAGTATGCTCCAGGCTGATGGATATATCAATGCAGCTCCTGGCAGCAGTTAAAGAGTTGGAGAAATCAACTTCACAGGTAGCTCCTTGTATTTCTAGCTGCTCCCTGTATTCCTAGCTGCTTCTTATATTCCTAGCTGCTCCTCGCATTCATACCTGCACCTTGTTTTCTAGCTGCTCCTTGTATTCATAGCTGTTCCTTGCAATCATAGCTGCTTCTTGTTTTCATAGCTGCTCCTAGTATTAAAAATCTTCTTAAAATAATTATATTAATAAATTAGTACCTCTTGATTTGTATTTTTACAAGTAAATCAGATTTTATTTTGTTCCACTTTATTTTCCTTTAGCATTAATTTACTATGAAATGTGATATTTTTTCAGAATTCATAATTTTTAAGACGTACTTAAAATTTAGATAGTTACATCTTTTTTGTTAAAGGGATTGTAACGATTAAAAAAAGGTTCCGCTGTGAATCGGGCTTGTGCCGCTTTCAATTTAGGGTAACTCGAAATTACGTTGACATTCCCTTTAAGCTTTAATCTTTAATCAAACTATTTTTATTTGGACTAATGTTATTGATATGCAGTGCTAACCAGAAAACTCTGGACTAGGACGACGACTTTTAAACTTAAATTATTACTTTAGATAGTCCAATGAGCACGGGAAACAGAAATTATTTAGTGTAAACAGACCCATTTCACTTGATTTCTGATTTAAGAAGTGTCTACTAAAACTATTTGCTTTATAACAACATCAAATACACTTACGTATTGCTAAAGTCGTCTTCCTATTTAGGAGTTTTCTGGTTATTACTGAAGAACATGTTTTTTCGTTCATATTTAATTATACATATAAGACAGCTTAGTGGCGTTGGATGAATTGCAAAAATTTACTCATCAATTTGCATTTTTTGTTTTTAACTGTTTCTTATAATTGAATGTATATGTAACCCAACAGGGGAGAAGGTTTATAAACAGGAATCTTTAAAAACGCATTTGATTGTATTTCTTTTTAATTATGCACAATTATAAAAAGAACATTAGTTGGTAATAGCCAAAATTTATTTTTTTTGTATATTTTTTGCCATTATTGAATTTTTTTAATGTTTTTTCAGAGAGGTCGAGAGTCTCCTGGTAGAATAGAGAGTTCCCTGTAAGAGTCTAAATAAACCAAGCACCCCCTCTCACAAAACTTTAAGTTGCGCCTCGTATCATATTTAAGATCTAATATTAAACAATTATTATTTAAGATCTAGAAATAATTTAAGAAAAATAAACACACTTTGCATATTTGCTTTTTGCACATCGTAAACATTAAACAAAATATTTATATGTTTGTAAACCCTGCAGTACAGTACAGTTCAGTACATGTACGCTTGGTATATTCTTATATATATTCAGTAAATTAGTTGCTAGTAAAATCGTTATGAATATTTATTATTAAAGTATATTTTTGTCATTTAATCTCAAATAAACTAAAATTTAAAAAAACTTTTATTGCAGCAAGTGGTAGCGATTTATAGACGATTTAGACACATTTAAAACTCAACGTTTTATTATAATTATCGTTATTAATCGCTCGGATCGTTTTTACAAGAAAAAAAAACTGATCAACTTCAAAGATTTCAAAAGTTTGCTTTTTTCATACGACTCATGATGATTTTAACCTATAAGAATAAAAAGTGAAAAAAGATAGTTACGACAAACTCGTTTTTGGATCGTTTTTGCATCGTATTTGGAAGGAAGAATAATACAAATTTAGAATAAAATATTTCAAATACATTCGCCTTTCTGACACTAGGAAGGATAAGGGTTGATTGGGATAATTATTACAATTGACGTAAGTTCAAGTGACTCTCCATTAGTATCATATCAGAAATGGACTTTAACCTTTAACCAGATGTCTGGACATGAATGAGATATCCTTATTTTTGGATTAAATTGACATTAAATGTAGTTTTGTTTTATAAAAGTTCCTTAAGAAATCATTCTTTTCGGCAGTCGATAAAACTTGTGTGAAACCTTTTATAAATTTATAAACCGAATAAAATCAAATGCCCAACTACGGCCGAAGTCTTCTTATGAAACTCTCAGAAGTATATGCTACCGTAGTCCGGCTGATTTATGCTTAAAATAATAAAAATCTGTGCACCTAAGATTGTTAGTCTGTGCGGCTCAGAATGGATGGTTTGTTCTTTTGCTTTCGTTAAACTCTCTACAGATCTGCTGCTTTATACTCTGCATAGTGCACATTCCAAGCATTCCAAGTTGGCGCCAACATTTCCAAATCCTACAGGGATAAATATAATTCAACTTTTCTCATCATGAAATAATAAAAATGTGCATTTTATCTTACTTTTTTCAAATACTAATAATTATCAAAACTTAAATTGATTAATTGGTAAATGCCCTGACTGGTGCAGACTCGCTTTCTTCCATACCTCTAAAGTTAATTATAGGACAAGATTTATTAAAGAAAATTAATATTAAATTAGTTTTGATAAATAATAATAATTTTTTTGTAAAAGGTAAGGTTCAGAATTGAGTAATATAGTATAAACCTTCTACTAATTGAAAATAATGAGATTTACAAGTTGTGAATATTGATAATCTAATTTATACTTAATCAGACAAAACTTTTAAGGGTACCATTGTAAATCGAACATTACCATCTTTGAATGGAGAGTTACTTATAACGCTTGGCAGTCACCTTTCTTTGAAATAACTAATGAAGCACAGTTCTATAATTTTATATCACGCCCAGTCCTATCTAACATAAATTTTTTGGCTTGACGATACTCATTAGAATTAGAAACAGCTTTTTATGCAATTCTCCTGGTTTTAATTTGTCACCCATCAGATCCCGGCGCCATTTTATTGCCGCGGTGCACAACTCTATTTGGCGCCCGACTGTCGTCTTTAAGAGATAGCATCGGGAAAAAGAAGTCTGGATTTAGAACATGTAAACTCAGAATACTGGTTCACAGCAAGATTAGACACTAGACAGCTTGGAAAAACTGCATTGAAAATAAACAAGATTTCCAATTTGCATTTTTCTATTCCTCCGCAACATGCAACGATTTCTTTCATTTTCCAAATCAATTAATGGGTGTTACAAAAAATGATCAATAAAGATGTTTTATACGTTAAAGCATCACATTTTTTTTATATTATTAAACCAAACAAAAATTAATGTTATAAGATAAAATTTTTGTTTTTAAAACATTATCATGAATAAAAATTTTTTAAAAGCTGATATTATAAGTCGATTTTACATTTATTCTAAATTCACAATTTATTTTTAAAATTGTATTAGGAGTCCATTTCTAAATTGTATCAGGAGTCACTATTTGAATTGTATCAGGAGTCCTTATCTAAATTTTATTGGGAGTTTATATTTTAATTGTACCATGGAGTACATCTTTAAATTTTATCAGGAGTCAATATTTCAATTGTACCATGGAGTACATTTTTAAATCATATCAGGAGTCCATATTTCAATTTATTTATCTTTAAATTGTATCAGGAGTCCAGAAATAGATTTTATTAGGAGTGCATATTTAAATTGTATCAGGAGTCCATATCTAAATTCTAATATCACAAATTCATATTTAAATTCAAAATTTATATCAGGAGTCAATATAAGAATCATTACAAAAACGACGTTTACTTAAAAATTTATGAATAATGTCAAATGTTGAATTGAGCTTTCGCTCAACCCCCCCCCCCCTATTTTCCTCTCTGCGCCCATCCCCCCGCCTCTCTCTCTAATCCCTCCTTCTCTGAAAAGTATAAAATAGTTTATTGATATGCTGGAGTAGAATCAAACAGAAGCGGACCACAGAGGAGTAATATCAAAATAACAAATCTATATTTTCAAAACTTTTCAAAAAATCAGAATCACAAATTGTTCACCTCTCACATGATTACAGGTAGGGATTTAAGAGCACAAAAAAGATAAACATCGAAATATATTCTTCTTTATATCCACACAGTATTTAATGAAGAAAACAGGAAAAACGTTCTATATTTTTATACATTTTCAAAATCGCGAGAAAAAAATTCAAAAAATCTATGAAAAAATAAATAAACTAACATATAATTACAGACGTACTAATTAAAAGGTAAAAATAATTCATAATTTTTTTAAAACCCTTTGAAAGTATTTAGAATCTAAATGCTTGATGAGAACCTTTGTTCAAGGCACAAATATAATAAATATGTCTATTAAATCGCCTATTAAACATTACATACTTGAATATTTAAACCAAGCAGATTTTTACTCCTAAGAAATATACCAAAAAAAACATTGAAATACAAATATTTTCTTAATATTCTTTAAAACTAAGATTAATTATTGGAACAAAAAAAGCAAAAACTTTATACTACAATATTTTCTAAAAAGCGTATTGCGCGTAATAAACAGAATATAAAACTAAGTTAGGAACTTACACTTTTCATTTTATCATATTATATTTTGTCAACAAATGTCACACGCAAAAAAAATTAGGAACATTTAAAAAAGGCCGTTTGTTTGTTCGTACTTTGGTTTTTGACGCCGTTGATTAACAATTTTGAAGATTTTCATTTTCTGTTTAATATAGTGTTCACTATACATAGTTTAAATTAAGAAAAAAATTCACAAAGTCTAAAGTCGAATTGCATTGTAACACGTTTTTTAACTTCATGGGAGGAGACTTTAATAACGACTTTTTTACTGATTCAAGTTTATTTTTTTCCAGGAAAATAAAAGGTATATAATTATGATTCCGTAGAGAGAAAAAACTTCATAGATTTAATGAATTCGTATCGGAAGTCTCTATTTTCTTTAATGGAAACAAACATACAACTGAAATATGTAAAAAAAGAAAAATTTCCATGAAATCTTATTTAAATCAAAATTTTCCAGGTAAACCCTAATACTTACACTAATCATGGTACACCCTGTATACTACACTATAGTTAAACATGGTACACCCTGTATACTACAATATATATGGTACACCCTGTATAATACACTAATCAAGGTTCACCCTGTATAATACACTAATCATGGTTCACCCTATATACCACGCTAATCAAGGTACCTGGTACACCATGTATACTACACCAATCCTAAAGTACACCCTGTATACTGCACTAATCCTTGTTCACCCTGTATACTACACTAATCCTAGAACACCCTGTATACTACACTAATCTTAGTACACCCTGTATACTACACTATCACTGGTACACCCTGTATGCTCCACTAATCATGATACACCCTGTTTACAACACTAGTCCTGGTACACTCTATATACTACACTAATAATGGTACAACCTGTGTACTACACTATACATGATACACACTGTAAACTACACTAATCCTGGTACACCCTCTTTACTACACTAATCCTGGTACACCCTGAATACTACACTATACATTGTACACCCTGCATTGTACACTATGCATGGTACACCTGTATACTGCACTATACATGGTACACCCTGTAAACTACACTAATCCTGGTACACCCTGCATACTACACTATAAATGGTACACCCTGTATACTACACTAATCCTGTTACACCCTGAAGACTACAATATACATGGTACACCCTGTATATTACACTAATCCTAGTACACCCTGTATACTACACTATTCATGGTACACCCTGTATACTACACTATACATGGCACACCCTGTATACTAAACTAACCCTGGTACACTCTGTATACTTCACTAACTCTGGTACACCCTGTATACTACACTAGTCCTGGTACACCCTGTATACTACACTAATCCTGGTACACCCTGTATACTACACTAGTCCTGGTACACCCTGTATACTACATAATACATGGTACACCCTGTATACTACACTAATCAAGGTGCACACTGTATGTTTACTACAGTGTTCGATGTATAGGCCCATATCCCGGTAAAGTGTGTAGTAGGCCTTACACCTCACAGCTGATCAGTCATTAAACTTGATAGTTATATAGTTATATACAGATACATGTATACCTAATCATTATACTGGATAGTTATATAGTTATATAGATGCATGTACGCATAATAATTATACTTGATAGTTATATAGTTATACAGATACATGTACTGTGTACACTGTTCATCATGCAAGATCATATGTAATTTCACAAATAGCTATACAGACAATGTCCATTGTACATTGTACAATTTTTTTCTTTCGAAACACTCTCTATTAATTTTTCGAAACACCATCTTTAAACTTTTATCAAATAGTGGAGGAATTAAAATGCATTTCAAGAAAAAGTAGTTTCTTAAAATACAAACCCCCCCCATGTTTATCTCCCTATCAATTTATTAATTAGTCCGGTTCTAGAATTTGATATGTTCATTTCCTTCTTGAGACATCTCACGACAAAGATAAAAAAAATGAGTTATTATTTATTACTTTATACATATCACTGTATTTATCTATCTAAATATCATTAATGAGTTGAATTATGAATGTAAAATTTTCTGGAAATACTTTGTAAAACCTTTTGAATGTTCTGAGCTTGGGTTGAAAAAAAGTAAAAATGGGTTCCCAAGCTATAGTGATAGGCAAAAAATAATAGTTGCTTATTATAAACAAACAATACTTGGTAAACAGTGATTGCCAAAGAGAATAGATAAGAATAGAGTGAAATTAACTTTTTTAAAAAATTGAAAAACCGCCATTTTGTTGTACTGTTTTCATGCTGCAGGTTGTACTGTTGTACTGTTTTCATGCTGCAGGTGTTCTTCACACATTTGTACCATATAACCTTTTGGGTCCTGGAACATATTTTAATGGGAAAAAAAATTCTTGAAAATTACTTAATTTTCTCTAAATCAATTCTCTATCGTCATGCATTCCCGAGTTCATTTCAGGATAATCTTTACTTTACATTCCCGAGTTCATTTCAGCGTAAACTTTATAAAAAGAAGAAATTGTGACGATACGTGCAAAGATCATACTGTATTATTGTAATGTACTGCATATAATTTGTAAATATTGACAGGAATTGTACACTTTGAACTCCTTTTCAGGCTCAACGGGACTGAAGAAATTCATACAGAGTTATAGTCTTATTTCCCTTCTATTCTAATCTCTGTTCTGTGGTGACTGCTATCAAATTTACCTATTAATACGTCACAACTTATTAGCACGTCAAATTAAATTTCAAGTTAGACTGAAATCTTAGGTCCACGGTTTCAAACATAACACCTTCTGTTGCTTCAGTTCCTATTCACAAGAACAAATAAATTCAGAATTGTTTATTTTAAATAAAATAAATGTTTATTTTTATTTCGGTGCAAAAACAATTGAACTTGAGGTCACAAAGGCGTACCTGTAATTTCGCTTCAAATATACCTTTTCCTTATGTTTATATCTTTGTACTTTTACGTACTTTGGAGATTAAGTTTTTTTAATATTTTAACAAATAATTTAACATCAAATATTTTGAAAACACAAATTTGATATAAAACAATTTTTTATCAAGATTTTTTAAACACGAAAAAATTGTTTTTGTGAACATATTGCAACTCATAAACGACCATAGAAATATTACAATTTTGTTTTCAATATTGTCAACTAGAAGAATATATAATATTCTAAAACATGTTTAATCATCAAGAGAAAAATAACTTATAAGACAATTAACTAAATTATAATGTTAAGAAAAATAACTTATTAGACAATTAACCAAATTATAAAGTTAAGAAAAATAACTTATTAGATAATTAACTAAATTTTAAATTTAAGAACAATAACTTATGAGACAATTAACTAAATTATAAATTTAAGAAAAATAACTTATTAGACAATTAACTAAATTATAAAGTTAAGAAAAATAACTTATTAGACAATTAACTAAATTAGAAAGTTAAGAAAAATAACTTATTAGACAATTAACTAAATTATAAATTTAAGAACAATAACTTATTAGACAATTAACTAAATTAGAAAGTTAAGAAAAATAACTTATTAGACAATTAACTAAATTAGAAAGTTAAGAAAAATAACTTATTAGATAATTAACTAAATTATAAATTTAAGAACAATAACTTATTAGACAATTAACTAAATTTGAAAGTTAAGAAAAATAACTTATTAGATAATTAACTAAATTATAAAGTTAAGAAAAATAACTTATTAGACAATTAACTAAAATAGAATAGCCGGCCAAACGGCTGGACCAAATGGACTGAAACTTTTTGTGGACACTCAGGGGTGGCCGGGGGGTATTTCAGGCTAAAAAATCGAATTTTTTTTCTAAATTTATTTCTCAAAAAAAATTTTAAACTTTTTTTCCACGGGCAATGCCTATTCTTCAGCTAGTAATAATATGTTCAAATCATATATTTTTCTGTAGTAATAATTAAAACAGATATAAACAAAACATAAGTATAAAACTTCTGAATCAAATATCTTTTAATAATGTGATTTCCGTTTAAAGGAACTGAGTTTTAGCCACAAATTCTGATTTTCAAATCGCTTTATCTTTGCAACCTGATTGTGTTAACATTTGCTATTTAAAACTATCATTATTTGATCTAAAATGATTCATAGTTTGAAATATCTAAGGTCTCCGACATTGAAATGCAAAGATATGGGGATAAGAAAATCAGAGTTTGTGACAAAAACTCAATTCCTTTTTTTCATTTATTTTTCATCGTATTTACGCGATAGAAAATATTTTTTTCTTCAATTTTTCATTTTTCTAGATATTTTTTTGTATGAAAAAAGATAAAAAGTCGTTTTCTTGTTTTCCTAAGCGTAAAAATGGCTATTTTTTGTTAATTCCTAAAATATTCAGTTTCATGATATAAATTATCAGTTTCTTTACACCTGTTATTTTTTAATTATGTTACTTTTGCTTCTTTTCCTTATATGTGAAATATAATTTAAGGGGATTAAAAGGTTTTTCCGAATTTTTTAATTTCAGGGGATTAAGAAGTTTTCCGAATTATTTAATTTCAGGGGATTAAGAAGTATATTTCCAAATTATTTAATTTCATGGGATTAAGAAGTATATTTCCAAATTATTTAATTTCACGGGATTAAGAAGTATATTTCCGAATTCTTTAATTTCAGGGGATTAAGAAGTATTTCCGAATTATTTAATTTCAGGGGATTAAGAAGTATTTCCGAATTATTTAACTTCAGGGGATTAAGAAGTATATTTCCAAATTATTTAATTTCAGGGGATTAGAAGTATTTCCGAATTATTTAATTTAGCGGGATTAAGAAGTATTTCCGAATTATTAAATTTCATGGGATTAAGAAGTTTTCCCGAATTATTTAATTTCAGGGGATTAAGAAGTTTTTCCGAATTATTAAATTTCAGGGGATTAAGAAGTTTTCCCGAATTATTTAATTTAGCGGGATTAAGAAGTTTTTCTGAATTATTTGATCTCAGGGGATTAAGAAGTTTTTCCGATAAAAAATATTTGACATAATTTGCAGTGAACCTCCATCTAAATTGACCAAATGTATCTAGTTTCGACGAAAAGCAAATATTTGAATTGTCAAAATGCAAGGTTGGCTGAATAGACCAAAGGTTACAATGCAAGGAAAGTTATTTCAGAGGTGTACGCATCTTTTATACTGCTGTGTACTGTCTCTAGGCGGTAATGTAAACACAAGACGGATGTCAAAGCCTGACATGGGATCCATCTTTCACATAAAAAATCAATTAAATATTTTGGTCATAGAAAACCCTTATGTGAATTATCAAATTTATCAAAATTATCAAAATTTAATACTTTTATCCTCCCCGGATACTAAACGAACAGTGATGCATCTATGCATGTTTAAAAATTCCGCCCGGAGAGAACTGGTTTCAATATGTACACAGAGTATACGCAACTGCAATTATCTTTCCTGGCATTATAACCTTGCTACTACCTAACTAATTAATTCTAATTGATACAATTACAAACTAAAAAACAGCTTTATGAAAATTTTGCTTTTTTTCTCGAATAGTTTGATTGAGCATGTTTTATTAAATATTTAATTGATAGAACTGCTGTTAGTTTTGGTAAAAATAGAATATTTTTAATTATTTATGCTTTCTTGATCATTGTCTTCATAAAATACTTTTAGCTTTCCTTTCAAAATAAATTATCAATGTTCTATATAATTTTTGTATCTTTGAAACATTATTTCTTTCAACTTTCGATGTCATCAGACTTATAAGATTGTTGATATATCGTCTTCCTTATCCACAGGATATAGTTCATTAACGTATTGTTTGGTCTTTCTGTAGTCTTTTTTAGTCTTCTTTAAGATATTGTAAGCGTAACTTCAAGTGACCCTCAATGTAAAGATGGTAATGCCCGATTTACAACGGTACCCTTGAAATCGTTGTCTGATCAAGTAAAAATTAGTTATCCATGTTTTGTCTCCTTAAAGGGACAGACCGGCTATGTATGGTAGTTAAACTGAGTGTGCAGTGTTGTGGACAAATTCTTTAGAATTCATTTGAGAGATATAAAACGTTTCCACGATGTATAGTTACTGAGGTTGAGCGCAAAGTCGACGTTCAAAATCAAGAATTTGGGTGGGTGCGTTTTCAGAATTGTTTTTTTTTAAATTATCACATAACGACGAAAAAGGAAGTCAAAATTCTACTGTAAACTTATGAGATGTTAAGGAACAAATTTCTCAAAGGAAATTTGTCAATAAATCGAAGTTAGAATTAAGTATTTCCTTTTTCATCATCATCATATTGAATTTCTTATTTTCTATGAATTTGTTCGCAGATTTCTTCAAATTCTTTAAATGTCGTCTTTTGAACAAAAATTCCAGAGAGATTACAGAGAGATTATAGAAACTTATAATTGAATAAGATCACTTATTTTCGATGAAAAGAGTTAATTTATATTTTCTCAACCTGTTCCTAAACAACTAATTGGTTTATTGTAGAATTTTGTTTACATTTTTTGTCGTCGTTATTTAAAAATTAAAAAACAATTCTGAAAACGTATCCACCCAAAAGTACGCTTTTGAACGTCGACTTTGCGCTCAAACTCAGGATTTAAAGATCTCAAAAAAGTTATATATGTTATAAATAAATCCTAAAGAATTTGTCCAAAACACTGCATACTCAGTTTAACTACCTTACATTGCCCGACTGTCCCTTTAAACTGTTCATTTTCATTTAAGATTTCTCTGCAAAAGTGACTTTCATATTTCCTTTTTACAACTTACAAGGGGCAATGGAATAATTATCAGAATTATACACCTTTTAAATCAGTAAATAACGGTATCTTCCACATTTTTGATCAGACTAAGGTTCCAAGGGTACCATTGTAAATCAGCCATCTTTGCGCGGTGGGTCACTTGAAATTAAGCGTACAGTTCCTTTAACCTCATTAATATGAAATTAACAGTACAATCTATAGAGGTTTTGAGAGAGGGATATTTTAGCTCTTCGTATAAATCAAATTCAATTCAGCAAAGAGAGAAAATATTTAATTTGAGCTATTAGAGGGATAAACTATATTAGAGGGATAAACTATATTATTAGAGGGGGATAAACTAAATTAGAGGGATAAACTATATTATTAGAGGGATAAACTATATTATGAGGGATAAACTATATGAGAGGGATAAACCATATTAGTCTATTAGAGGTATAAACTATATTAGAGGGATAAACTATATTAGAGGGATAAACCATATTAGTCTATTGGAGGTGTAAACTATATTAGAGGGATAAACCATTTTAGTCTATTAGAGGTATAAACTATATTAGAGGGATAACCCATATTAGTCTATTAGAGGTATAAACTATATTATTTTAGTTTTCAGAGAAAGTTATTCCCTGAAAACTACCAATCTAAGAAGAGAAAAACAAACAAACAAACAGATATTACAACTTTTCATATACATTACACATTAGATTCGCCTCCCCCCAGTATCCTTCTTGCCTTCAGAGGGGGCAAAAAGGGTACTGCCCCCTCCCTTACAAAAAGGGGGGGGGACATAGTATTTTTGTTTTTTGACTCAGTTTATTTTGATTTGTATCTATATATTTGTTGACACCTGTTACCTGAATGTTGTCAACCTGCCAATGTGTTTCTCAGAATACCTCCTCAACGAAAATTTCCGTGGAAAGTTTTTAAAGCGGCCATATTGAATTTTTCGTCTTGAATGAAACATAAAAATTCCCGCGGCATGTCTAAAAAATACATATAAGGAACTAGAGAACATGAGTGAGTACTAATCTAAATGTTTTCTCCTCCATTAACTGATGCTAGCACTGGAGGGGAGGAGGGTCATAGGTACCCAGCCCATCCTGCTGACCAGGAGGAGGGCATTAAGTACCACGCCCAACCTGCTCACCAGGGGGAGGGCCATAAGTACCACACCCATCGAGCAAATCAGAGCGAAAATGTCAGGTATAGTATTTGAAAAAAAAATTTGAATTTTGTTTTGATCTTTGCATGTCAATAAAAAATAAAGTAATTTTTCGAAGATTCTAATCTTTTTTTCAACTTACAACTTGATAAAAAATGCAGACTTCAAATTAAAAAAGACAAGTTTAAATAAATGATTGCGTTCCTAAATTGTCGTCTTCAGGTTTCAGATTTTAAAACGAGAAGAACTTTCTGATAGGTTTTATTGTCACTTTAACAACATATCATTAAATTAATTATTGAAATTTTATATTATTTACCCGAGCCTTTATTTTTGTATGAAAGGTTTACCTAGAGTTGGGTATCAGTATTATCTGTTTTTTACACATTCAGGATATAAGGCTTTTGGGAGACTCCATCAAATTCTGCGAAATTTTAAATATTTCAAAATTGTGTTCTGTAAAAGTTTGCTTTTGTTACACTTAGCAAAATCTTGACTTTGGGAAAAGATATAAGCCTGAATTTTTCAAATCGGGTTGTAAGCTAATCAAAATTTGCATAATTTCAAAAATAATTATGTAAAATAAAATTTTCTTAGATTTTTGTTAAGCCTTCTAAAGGCCAAAAATTCTTGAATTTCTTGAAAACGGATCATATGCCCACCTATATACATTCATCTATTATTACGAAGTTCTAATAATTTTTTTGATTGTTTCATTTGTTAAGGACTGATGAGAGCAGTCCAAAGTGCCCAAAGTTGAGTAAATCTCCTGGAATCAAGCAGTGCAAGAAAAACCTTTCTGAATCTCCTGAGCTCAGGCATCATACAGAAATATCCAAAGAGTTTTCAAGGCAAACCAAGTGTGAAGATATTTCTCCTGAACTCCAAGAACGGGAAGAAATCTTAAATGAGTTTCCAAGATCCAGACCCCTTGAGGAGAACTTATCTGAAAGTGATGTTCATCGCAGTTGCCATCAGGAAAGCTCGCCTTGTCAGCCTGAGGGTGGCTTATTCGGGTTCACCCCATTCCACCAGCAAGGGTCTCCACAACTACAGCATCTTCTACCCTGGAATCCTCTACAGTTTAGAGCTCCAAATCATCCTCTAGTTGGACCTTGGGATACTCCTTACTTACCACAGGTATACATTATTTGCTTTCTGCTTGTCTACTCATACACGTTATATTGTATTTTCTATATATAAATTTGGCTTGTCTGTTTGTCTGTATCCAATAAACGTCAAAACGTCTGAACCGATCGGGCCCATTTTTTTGTGGGACATCACATGACCACAGGGAAGGTTTATGAATGATAAAAATTTAAAAAAAATGTGTTTTTAAAGGTTTTTAATTTTGTAAAAAAATTAAATTCTTGAAAATCCGCGAATTTTTTTTTTTAACTCCGCAAAATTTTTTTCTTCTTTGTTTTAAAATGTAAACAAAAAGAACATGTTCACAATTTAAGTAGAAGATGGGCGCGAAGCGCCCTAAAAGCCTAGTATATATAAATTTGGCTTGTCTGTCTGTTTGTTTGTAACCAATAAACGTCAAAACGGCTAAACCGATCGGGCCCAAATTTTTTGTGGGTTCTTGCGTGACGCCAGGGAAGGTTTATGGAAGACAAAAAAAATGATAGGCCCATCTTCTATTTAATTGTGAACATGTTCTCATTGTAACATTGAAAAACAAAGAATTTTTTTTGCCGATTTTCAAGATTATAAAAATTTTTACAAAAAGAAAAAGCTTTTTAACACAAATTTTTTAAATCTTTATCATTTATAAACCTGCCCTGGGGTGACGTGAGATCCCACAAAAAAAATTGTGCCCGATCAGTTCAGCCGTTTTGATGTTTAGTGGATACAAACAAACAGACACCCAAGCCAAATTTATATATAGATTTATAAAAAAATTATTTTAGTTTCTTTTGGATCCTCGTCTTGGTTTCTCATCTCCCTTTCGTCCCATCCCTCATGTGTTAGAACGATACCCAAATTTTTGCAATGCATCCCCAATACCATCATTTATGCATTTATCAAATACCTCTTCACCTACACTCCTGCCACAAGAAACCTTTGGTAGAAAACGAAGAATGTCTGCCGAATCATTTCAACATTCAACCTCATTTCCAGGCTATGAAAACCAGTCATTAAAGGCTAGAATTTTAAACCGATCTCCTGTCAGTTCTGATTTGGATCAAAGAAGGCATTTGTTTGCTCAATCCTTGTCTCAAAGTAGCAGGACTGTCCCATCCCCAAGTCCTGCCTCAATGCACAGTCAAGGATCTACATCATCTCCTGTTCCCGGTCCAAGTCAAAGGTTATCTTCACCAAAGAGGGAATTATCCATATACCGTCCAACCAGAATGTGTTATGAAAAGGGTACAACTGTAAGACTAGCAAATGGAAACATGAAAAAGATTGAGGACCTTCATACCTTGGACTTCCTGGAGTCTGAAAAGTTAGACTCTTATATTAAAATAGAGCGCACCATGGTTATAAAACTTGAGTTAAATCCACAGAATAACTCAGTGTTTATTACCTTCAGCTTGGGTAGGTTTAAATTACAAGTAACTATTGAAGCTGATGTGGAACATCCATTCTTTGTTGTTGACCAGGGTTGGTCATCTACTGTACCTAGGTTGAGTCTCTCCAGGTACCAGCTGGATTGCCAGCAACTGAAGCTAGGAGATGTGTGTATATCTATAACCAATAGGGTTTCAAACTCCCAGTCCACTCTAATGCCCCCACCAATGGCCGAGGAGCCATCTGGTACTAAATTGAGGCAGGTTCCATTCCAGTGGTATTCTAGCATTCAACGAATAGATGCAGGTAGTCCTTTAAACCTCAGGAACCCTGTAAAATCTAAAAATGCTCCCTCTTTGTCCTCTAGAAGAGCGTCTGTGAGTCAACCAATGAGAATAGAAACAGTATCCTCTTCTCCTAAACCAGAAGGTCTTATCTCTCTAAGTATCAAGACAGGATCAGATTTATTTTCTAAAATTACTAGAGTAAATGTTGCTTCTCCCCCTTTGGACGAAAACATATTTACCTCTCCTACTAGAGAAAATATGAACGTTACAATGGAGGAACATAATGAAGCTTCCACCATTAACTCTTCAGAGACTGATTTATCCTCTAAACCCTCCCAATCTAACAGTTCTTCCACTATTAACTCTTCAGAGACTGATTTGTCCTCTAAACCCTCCGAATCTAAGAGTTCTCCTTTTCAAAGAGAAATTTTGGCGCCTCCGAAAAAAAGAAGCAGAAAATCCCTCCAACCTTAAATACATCTGGAAGAAACTGAGCTCTGCAACTCAAGGGCAATCTTTACATTCTTAAACGAAGAGAAATATATTCCCATATCGACATAAACATCAAGAAAAGCGAAGTGGATAATTACGATTACAAGACAGAATAGTGAATATCTGGTGCCTAGCGCCTACTGCCCAAGTTGACCAAAAATGTTGATCAGCGGATCAGGGATGTTGTGCTGCAGATAGTACAAAGTGATGTGATTGCCATATTTTCTTACTTTATTTGCCATAGTTTCAAATTTAGTATTTTTCTTCACCCTGAAATCATTAGGATAATCTTTGCTAAAAATGATACCTACTTCCTTTTTATATAAACATGGGGCCACGCCACACTAACCGCGTAGCCATCTTACCTGGGTAATTAACCGCCATATCGTTGCCATTTTAACTATTTTACACATAACCAGGTATTATCTTGTAGTGCGGCATTTTCAAAACTTTTGCGTACTTTTTCAGTCATTCATTTTGTAATTTCTTAATTCTTTCTTAAAATGTTAATTCATTAGGTTAATTCAATATCATATAGCACTTAATGTAACGAGAAAACTACTCGTTTTTTGACAAAAACTCTGATTTTCTAATCTATTAATTCTGTCAGATCAAATAGTGTCCAATTAACATATAAAAGGTTTTAGTGTATGACAAAGACTCAATTCAGAATCAAAAAGAAATTTCATTCCGAAAAAGTCAAGTAAAATTTTGAAAATTCACTCTGATTTATAAAAAAATAGAAAATAGAAAGATGTAGATGTAAATTTTGTAGATTTAATTATTCTTTCTATAAAAAAATAATTGAAAAGAAGCATTTGTTAAACATATTTTAATAAACTGTTGTACATATGGATCATGTGCTTGCATTCTCAAAACCAATAAAATGAGAAATGACGACTTTAGTGAATTTCACAGATTTTATTTTTAAATTTTCCTAAATATTTTTTTGTAACTTCATTATTTCACATGCAATTAAAAACTCTCATCCGCGATTCAAACTTATTAAAAAACTTTAAAAGATATTAAGGGTGTACGTACACTGTACTCATTAAAAAAAAGATACAAGCTAATTTCTTACAAAAAGTCATTACTTGACTATTTAAGATATATCTGTTCAGTAAATGCATTAATTGAAAATATTTGAAAAGAATTTTTAGAATTGTTAAAAACTTTTAGGATAAAAATATTATTAAAGTTTAATGTTGTTATAATCATTTATTTGATGAAAAAAGTTCAGAAAACATTTACAATACATAAAGCACGGGATTCAAGAAACTTCGGAAAAAGAAGACGACATTCAAGCAATCGAATGTGTATTACAGTGTTAACTAGAAAACTCTGGAATAGAATATCGACTGTTACTTTACATAGTAAACATGAGGTACAGGAATTGAGCAGTGTAAACTGACCCCACTTAATAAGTGATTTGCCAAACTTACTAGTAAAGCTATTTACTTGGTAAAAACAACAAATGCACTTCAGAATTGCTTCAATATCGCCTTCCTAATATACAGATTTCTGGTCATAACCATAGATAAATAAATAAACATAGATAGCTTATGTACGCAAAATCACCAAGAATTGTACAGTCCGCGAACTCATACTTCTAGGGGTCAAAGTGTACTTCAATGATAAGCGGGGTGGTTTGGTGTTTTAATGGATTTCATAATAGAGTGTAAAATAACTCCGGAAATGGAACTATTTGAATAACAGTATTTCACTGAGCAATATATCATATTGACGAGAACTGAAGAAGGACATGAGAAGGACTAAACTAACCTAAATTTCTCTCTACAGAACTCATGTACACCACTAGTACTCAATGACATAAAAACAGCCAATGTTCACAAGCGACCTAGTTAATCTATATAAAAGGAATATCTTTAAAACATCTCTGTACATTCATATCTTTTAAGATGAAAAATTTCGTTTTATGCGCAATCTATCTTTATCTATGGTCATAACCGTAGTTATTGCTACAAGCAATTAGGTTTACCCGTAGCAATTGAAAATTAATTTATTAAGTTATATAGATGTACATCTCTACATTACAGTGTACATCTCTACATTACAGTGTACATCTCTACGGTGTACACTTCACAATGGATAGGTTTACTTGGATTCATCAAGTTAAAACTTGTGACTCACAGTCGTCTTCCTCTTTCACATTTTTTGGATCATACGGTAGTTAAAAATAGTGCAACCTAGACCACAAAAGTAATTTTTTTACACGTTTCACAATTGAACAATTTGGCTTCGTCATTCAAAATCGTAAGAGTCGCAAAAAGACAATAATGTACAGGGTTAATTACAAAGAATGAGACTTCAGAGACGATTGTACGTATTTTTTTGGTCCGTTTTCTGCATTCAGGTTCCTTGTAGGCCAGAAGTGGCTTATTTCTGTTCTTAATTATTTAGTAAACCATCAAAATACTCAATTGAATAGAGAAACCAAAAATCAAGCTTCAAATCGCCACATTTTTGGATCGTCTTTACAGTCTCATCCTTTATGGGTAATCATGTAATAAGTATTGTAGAAGTTTGTTTAGTTATACATAAATAAAAAGTGGATACAGAATACAAAATCTATTTCTTTTTTTATGTGCTATATTAACAAACCTTTGTTTACATTTACAAAAAAAATCATATAATTAAAAGTTTGCGCAACTACCGTGCAAGTACTGCCTGCCGACCGTACATAAAACTAAAGATGTTTGGTTTGGTTGATACAGCATGGTAACCAGTGTACACAATGTACTGCAGTGCGTACATGTAACTAAATAAGTTTTGTTTGGTTGATACAACATGGTAACCAGTGTACACTATGTACTGCAGATCGTACATAAAACTAAAGAAGTTTGGTTTGGTTGATACAGCGTGGTAACCAGTGTTCACTATGTACTGCAGAGCGTACATATAACTAAATAAGTTTGGTTTGGTTGATACAGCGTGGTAACCAGTGTATACTATGTACTACAGAGCGTACATAGAGCTAAATAAGTTTGGTTTGGTTGATACAGCATGGTAACCAGTGTACACTATGTACTGCAGAGCGTAAATAAAACTAAATAAGTTTGGTTTGGTTGATACAGCATGGTAACCAGTGTACACTATGTACTGCAGAGCGTACATA